>NW_009626126.1:75845-79431 GCF_000690535.1 Cariama cristata | reverse complement strand
GTTCTTAATTACAACAATTAGAGCAGAATTGCAAAATTGAAATTATTTCATTCCTGTGACATGAGGTCAATAAACCTATTAGTTGGTAATGCATTTATACTCCCTAGGCAATCATGCTGATAGCATTATACCTGCACTCTCACAGCACTGGGCTAGCATTGCTTCATAAGTGTATTGAACCTCCATTGTAATGGTGATTTACTTGTGGAATAGAATTATTTTTATCATGTAAACAGCAGATAAAGCTCCATTCCATTTTGTACTGATGCACTGCTCTTGCATAGAGAGCCAGATCAGCAAGAAGGGGCCATGAAGATACTTCAAGGGGAGAGGGAAGGAGATTAATGGACAGAAAGGATATGTGTATTAAAAATGAAATATACAGCAAACCCATCGTTTGCAAGGACTCCTGAGTTTTCCAAGACTTCTGTCACCATTTCTAGAGTCAAAGTGAAAACCTTTAGACTCTTTTATAGTTACTCTAGTAGCTTACATCTGAGATAACCTAAGAACACACCTCTGACAGTGCAGATGCAGATAATTAAAGAAGTTTGTAAGGCCTGAACACTTTTGATTTTTCCAGCTATGTTACTTTGTCTAAAAACAAATCAAGACAAAAAATTACCTCTAACTGTGAGCTTTGTCCTGCTTGTACTTATTCTGGACCTTCTTTAGAAAGAAGGCAAAAAACACATTACAGAGATTTTTCCTTCTGATGGTTGAAATAGTATAGATGACTGTATGTATTGTTGTATGTATATATGTATGTATGTGTTATAGATAATTTCATTAGGTCTCCATATTCTGACTTCCTCAAGGTTCTCTGCAAATGTATTTTCTTCATGTTTTATTCAAGAGGCTATTATTTTCCAGTAACAAGTTGATTTTTTGCTACCTATAATGCATTGGTACACTGTAAGGGAAGACATTAGTAGGCAAGGAAGAGGCCCATGGTATGATGATGTCTTTTCCTATGTGTTGTCATTAGATCTGAGCTAAATGTTGCTTTGGGCAAATGCCATGTATTTCACTTTCCTTTATATGTTATGAGGACAAAACCAACCTCAGTAGAACAAGTTTTAAGGCAGCAATAGCTTCTTTCAGATGTGTTAGGCTCTCATCAGATGTAGAAGAAATGCAGTAACACTGGTGCACCTTGAACCATTCCATTTCCACTTCCATATTTTTTACTCCTAGTAGTATCCCAGGGAAAACAGAATGAAAAAGAAATGTTTGTAGTATGAGTAGGAAAGAAAAATCCTTCCCTTGGAATAAATATGATTTTACACAGGCATATAGCAAATGAAGTCAATAAGACTCTTCTGTCATGAAAGTGGTGTGCACATATGTTGAAAATGACCTTCTTCATGCAATGGCAAGCTATGTGCACATAGTTGACCAGAAGTATGCATTATGCTTGGAAGAGAGGAGGTGTGGGGAGGGCAAGGCACCATCTTTTAATCAGCTTCTTAAAACACAAGAAATATCCTACGGATATTTCCAACATGTACCCTTTCTTTGAGAGTAGCAGTAGAAAAGGCTGTTTAGGAAGGATAAGCAAGTTCAACACTTGTATGCAGATGACTTCTTCCACAGTTATTGTATTAGGAATGTTAGAGGGTACATACCTCCATATTCCCTTCTGTATCTGTTTAAACCTTCCTGTTGTCCATTTCATAGAAAAATGGAAGCACTGGATGGGAGGGACCTCTGGAGGTCATCTAGCCAACCTTCTGCTGAGAGGATGAATATTGCTAAAGCTAGATCAGGTTAGCAGTGACTATTTAACAGCATCTGGGAGACCTCCAAGGATGGAGATTCCATAGCCTCCTTTCCTCCTGTTCCAGTGTTATGCAACCCTCTCAGTGAAAAAGATCTTTCTAATATCTAGCCTGAACCTGCCAAGCCACAGTTTGTGTCCATTGCACTTTGTTTTACCATCTGCCACTACGAAGAAGAATTGGACTCCATTATCTTTGTAATTCCTCTTGTAGCAATTGCAGAGTGTCATTAGACTCCCTCTTTCACTCATCTTAGTCACACTACACATCCCCGTCTCCCTTGAGTTCTCTACTTTGTGTATGCCAGACCCTTAATCATATTGGTCACTCTTTTCTGCCTCTGATTTCTCCACATGCTTCTTGAATTTCAGGGGTCCAAGACTGAACACTGTTCCAGGTGTTACTTCACCTGCACTGGTGAGGAGAATAATACCAACACTCAGTCTTCTGGCCTCGCTCCTCCTACTGTACACAAACACAGAGCATGCCTTATTCACAGTGAGAGTGCTCCTGGCTCCTGCTAAACTCAGTGCCCACCCACAGTGCCCAGGTCCTTTTCGGCAGTACGCCTATTCAGTCAGTTACCAGCTTAATGATAAATGGCTTTATTCTGCTCATGTGCAGGACTTTGCTCTTCTCCTTGTCAAACTCCATAAAGTTTCTACTCACTCAACCTTACAGTTCATCAAAACCCCTCTAGACTGAGCCTTTTTTATTTGTTTTGTCAGTCACTCAATAGTGTAGTATTGACTTTGCTCATTTAATATCTAATTTGTCTCATCTAATTTGTCTGCCTAATTTCTCTAATCCTTTTTGAACCTCCTGATACTCTGTGTCTCCACAATCTCCTCTGGCAACAAGCTCCAGTATGTTATTGCTCCCCTCATATGTGTTTCTACTCTCAACAAAATCCAGGGATTCAAATGTTCATAGCAAAGTCTTAACCATTCTAGAGATTATTATCATTTGCAAAGTTACAACATATATTGCAGTTTCCTCAAAAACTATTTACCTTGTTGGGCTTTTTTCCCTATGATATCAGTAGATATTTGTCAATAACATTTGAGGTCCATGGGGACACGATTCTCCAAATATGTAGCTGTTCAACTCCACTGCCTGTCTTTCATCACTGAGTCCCTAATTCAACATTACACCTAAGCATATCCATCAGCACATTCTTTGCGTGTTTTCTTGAATACTGATGATGTATGCATTTAGTGCACTACTGAATTAGGGCCTAAATGGAGAAACTGATCATTTCCTGTTTCTTTCTTTTATGAAGTTCCACAGTGTGCGTAATGAAACATGCTTACAACAGGTGCCCAGCTTGTGTCACAACACAATCCAATGTCATAACTTTTTTTATGCCTATCAGTTAAGTAAACCTTTTTTGGCAAATTGAAGAAAGAGAAGGGTGTCAGTGCAGCCAAATACATGCCTTTTTTTTGCTAGGGCAAGAGCAGGACAGTCATTATGCTCTTTTAGAAGAGAAAACAATGAAAAAAAACTTTATAAATTGTTCAGAGGAACCTCTGCATCATGAGGAACAGAGGATGCTTTGTGTCACTTACCCAGATTCTCAGGGAAGATGATACTTCAACATCAAGTGATTCATCAAGGAAGGAAAATATAACAAGTCAGAAATCTTTCCAGAAGGAGTGGAAATGATAGCTGCAACTTTTCATTCTCCAGATTCTATCACAACTCTTTCTGTATGCTAGAAGGATGTTTTCAGTAAATACTCTCTAATCTGAATTTTTTTTTTTTTTTAAAGAGTGCTCGTATGTTTTTTTTTAGTAAGGGAA
>NW_009626126.1:36619-75804 GCF_000690535.1 Cariama cristata | reverse complement strand
AAAGAGAAAGATGGAAGCCAGTAGGACTTCAACTCCACTGTCACTTCCCAATGCTGCCCTTTGAAAGAAACCAGAAAGGGTAAATTCTTCCCTTGTTTAAACCCTTGACATCCTTGGAGGTTTCTGAGATGTCAGCACAGACTGAAGTGCAAAGAATGGAAATAAAACAAATACATGTTTAATTATGCTTAGTATATAAACCTGACAGTCCAGGCCTGTTGCTCTGATAATGATAAACCACCCATGTAAATAAAGTATCTAAAATAAAATGGGTACAGATAATTTAAGATCTACTTTAAAAAAGACTTTTAATATTCCATCAGTTAAGGAAGTATGATAGATTACCTCAACCTTGCTGTAATCAATATATGAATTTACATTGATTTTACAGATTTTTCTAGCCAGTATTTAAGGTTGAAGCTGTCATAAGTACAGGGATAAATTATATGCTACTGAAAATCAATAGAAATACCTGTAGTCACAGACTCAGAGTAATTCAGGTTACAAGGGACATTTGGACACCGTGCAGTCCAACCTTCTGATCAGATCAAGGTCAACTAGGTCAGATCGCTAAAGACCTTATTCCCAGGGACTGAGAACCCACAGCTTCTTTGGGCATCTTTTCCAGTCTTTGTCTACCCTCCCACTGAAAAAATTTTCTCTTATATCCAATCAGATTTTCTCTTGCTGCATCTTCTCCTTGTCCTTCTGCATGCTTCTGCTACCTCCCATTAGGTAGCTGAAGACCAAAATAAGATCTTCCTTCACTTTCTTTTTTTAAGATTGTCGAAAACCAATTCTTTCAGCCTCCACTTGCTTGTGCATCACACATGCTCCAACACTGGAAAATCTTCATAGTCCACTGCTGGACTTGCTTCAGTATGTGAATATCTGTACACAATTGAGCAAAGTACTGCACATATGCTCATGGCAATTTCAATTAATAACAAGTAGAACATAGAGAATTAAAACCACAACAAAAACTGCAAGTTTTTTTATTGAAAACAGACGTGTCATAAAGCCCAATTCAAGAAACATGCCAATATAACTTCATACTTAAACATGTACTTGAGGCAGCGGTATCCTCAATAGTATTTGAATGTACACCTTGATTAGTAATTTGAATTTTTAGCCACAGAAACAGTCAGAAGTTAAACTACTAGATCTCAGTGTTTATTACATTTAAATGAATGAGGTTTTATTTGTTTTTAACCTAGGGAAACAAAAAGCAGCTAATAAAAACAAAAACACCTGAAATATTGCTGGTTTACATTTTCTTACTCCATTTTCTCCATGCAAAGTCAAAAGTGCATTAAAAAGTAATATTGTGCTGAGCTCACAAATATGCAAACGCCTCTAGATATCTTGTCTCAATAAAGTTTATAGAATGCATTCCCAAAGGTCTGACAACAAAACAGAATAAATCGCAAGGCTCATAAAAAGATAATGCATGCCATTTTTTTGCTTACATAAACACAAACAAATGCAGTGAGAGGCAGGAGTGACTCTGAGAGGCCTCTTCTATTCAAACTAATTTCTCTTATCATCACATATATTTGTAATGAATTACCACTATCCAAGGCAAAAATAAATAGCAGATTGTGTGAAGCACATGGATATTAAAAAAAAATCCTGCATTCTTGCAAGTTCTGTGGGAAATTGTATTTTCCTTTCTTTTCTCAATTATTCAGAATAGCTGTTGAGAATCATATCCTATGGGGACCCCACTCTCCGAAAGAAAGGAAAAAAAAAACGACAGAAAAAATGCCTGATGTCACCTTGCAGCAGAAAACCCTCAGCAAAGTCCATTGCTAATTCATAAAGAAATGAAAATACATAGACTAGAGTTACGTATTCGAAGTGCAAATGTCCCAGGGAAACCCTGGTTTACATCATAAACTGGGGAAGTTTCTTTCCTCTTCTGTGAGCAGGAGCTTTATTCAAGCTGTGAGAGAAGTCAGGGTTTTCTTTACAGGTATGATCCTGGTCGAAAGTGAATTCAGTAAAAGTGCCTATAACATCTAAGCCTTGTTAGCTGAGTTACAGAAGTCTGACAAGAGTTGCTAGTGTGTGATTATAGTTTACCTGGTTCACGACTAATACTTTCTAATTATAGATATTTTTAAATCAAAAGAACTCCTCATGAGTGAGTAGAAACACAGATTTATTTACATACAAACATGCACATACACACAGACACATTTATTTTATATTTTCAACCTGGATAACATCAATTCTGTATTCCTGTGGCTATTGGGGTAGCACTTCAAAAATTAGGTTTCAGGGGATTCAGTCTTTCTGCAAGCCTCCTCCATAGTTAAATTGTTTCTAAACCATTCATAGTGGGTCAAGATCCCTTGTATGGGTCTGTATCTGTGAAGTACAAAGTAGACACTAACAAGAAGAGGGAATTCACTGCACCTAACAGTAGCTGTCAGAAATTAGGCATTTAGTGAGCTCCTCAGCAAGATTCACTGAACCTTCCTTAGTTACCTGGGTTTGGATGGGATAAGTAACCTCCTTCATTGAACGAAGAATCTGTTTAGTTGGCATAGACAACATGCCTAACTTTTAGACACCTAAAATAAAGCAAGAGGAATTCAACTTCCACAGCAGCTTCATCACACTTTAGTAGCAGGAATCACTGAAGCAGTGTATGTTGCAGAAAGGCACAAGTGCAAATGTATCTGCGTTACCAATGTGAGTAGCCTGTCCGCGATGTGAGTTACCCCATTAGCAATGTGAGTTACCAATACTGAATGTAAACAAATCTATTAGTAGTATTGTTGTGTTTCTGATCTTCTAAGATTATAAGACAAGGTTTCTAGTGAGAAATAGTATCTTTTATAAGACTAACTGGTTGTATCTTGCGGGTGGAGGCACAGGGAGGGAGAGATGACTGTTTACACCTATGGCTCCTTTTTGGATCTGAAACAGATGCAGAAAACTGAAGCTTTAGCTAATTGTGTTCATGTCACATGTAGGAGGGGATGATCATCACAAGGCATTGCGGTTGTGAAGGTGCTCTAAAACTTCAAAAAATCACCAACATAAAAAAATGTTGGAGCTGTCTGATTTAAAATGAATTTTAAAAATAAATCTTTTTGCTTGACTAACCAGATCTCCTTCTATGACAAGATGACCCACTTAGTGATAAGGGAACGGCTGTGGATGTTGTTTACCTGGACATTAGTAAAGCCTTGGCACCATTTCCCACAGCGTTCTCCTGGAGAAACTGACTACTCATGACTTAGACGAGTGTACTCTTCACTGAGTAAAACCTGTCTGGATGGCTGGGCCCAAAGAGTGGTGGTGAATGGAGTTAAATCGAGTCAGTGGCTGGTCACAAGTGGTGTTCCTCAGGGCTCAGTATTGGGGCCAGTTCTGTTTCATATCTTTATCAAAGATCTGCATGAGGGGATCAAGTGCACCTTCAGTCAGTTTGCAGACAGCATCAAGTTGGGTGGGAGTATTGATCTGCTGGAGGGTAGGAAGGCTCTATAGAGGGATCAGGACAGGCTGCATGAATGGGCTGAGGCCAATTGTGTGAGATTCAACAAGGCCAAGTGCTGGGTCATGCACTTGTATCACAACAACCTCATGCAACGCTACAGGCTTGGGGAAGAGTGGTTGAAAAGATGCCCGATGGAAAAGGATATGGGGGTGTTGGTTGACAGTCAGCTGAGCATGAGCCAGCAGTGGGCCCAAGTGGCGAAGAAGACCAATGGCATCCTGGCTGGTATCAGCAATAGTGTGGCCAGTAGGACTAGGGAAGGGATTGTCCCTCTGTACTCGGCACTGGTGAGGCCGTATCTCAAATCCCGTGTTCAGTTTTCAGCCCCTCTCTACAAGAAAGACCTTGAGGTGCTGGAGCGAGTCCAGAGAAGGGCAACGAAGATGGTGAAGGATCTGGAGCACAAGTCTGATGGGGAAGGGCTGAGGGAACTGGGGTTGTTTAGTCTGCAGAAAAGGAGGCTGAGGGGAGACCTGATCGCTCTCTACAACGACCTGAAAGGAGGCTGTAGCCAGGTGGGTGTCAGTCTCTTCTCCCAAGTAACAAGCAATGGAACAAGAGGACTTGGTCTCAAGTTGTGCCAGGGAAGGTTTAGACTGGATCTTAGGAAAAATTTCTTCACCGAAAAGATTGTCAAACCTGTTGGAACAGGCTACCCAGGGAAGTGGTTGAGTCCCCATCCCTGGAGTTATTTAAAAGACTTGTAGATGTGTTGTTTAGGGATATGGTTTATTGGTACACTTGGCAGCGTTAGGTTCATGGTTGGACTCAATGATCTTAAGGATCTTTTCCAACATAAATGATTCTGTTCTATGGTTCTATGAAAATAACATCTTCCTCTTACGTACAAATATTTGCTATGAATCTTCAGGACACACAGAAATCAAAGAAATTGGCTGAGACTGCAATGGACTCAATCTTTGAGTCATCATTCAGAGTGGTTCAGAGGTCATTCTCCAGAGGTCAAACTCATCATCACATTGTACCTGAATACAGAAACCAAGATATCTAGGCTTTATTCATTTTTCTACCTGACCCTCAAATGGAAAAGTGGTGAGCACAAATATCAGGTAAACATAATAGAAGGCTTCTATTGAGTTTCACACACATTAAAAATAAATTTTATCTCAAAGTTAACAGATTAAAACAAGAAATTCTGAACTATTTTGTCTTTGCTTTTACTTTCTCTTGAGTACGCATACTGCTGATACTAAAGTAAAAGCTTTTCCCTTGATCTGTGTTAACAGTTTCATGAGTCCAATGAGTACCTTATTGAACGGTCTTATGTTCACTGACAAGAAGGAAGGGGAGCAAAATGGTGGAAGAAAGAGCAAAGAGAGAATGAGAAAGAAAAAAAAAATCCATTCTATGAATCATTCTGTCCTAGATTAATGTAGGCAGCACTGTCAGAACTAGTTAGACCTAGATTAGATGTAATTTTTTTCCCCTTCATCATTTTCCATAGCTTTGCTGCTATTAAGTATGAATTTTCATGACATAAGCCGCATCACTAATATCTTAGTATTTACTACTGTATTTGTAGTTGTGGTCATGAAGTCATGAATAGACGAGATGGGCTTTTTTTGTTATTTTGGGGGTTTTATCCTAACAATAAACCTCTGAGAAATAACACAGTCTCCAGGATACTTTTCAATACCTTACACTATGGCTGGGGTGTTATGATTCTTCCATTCACATTGTAATAACTGCTGCAAAAGCAAGGCAATGTCAGCCTATTTTGCAGAGTTCCTGCCTAATAAGAATAAGTACTCTTGGACATGCAACTTCCATTATCATCAGTAATGGAACAATTACAATGTAAATCAGTGTGATGTTTCAGAGTACCTATAATTTGCCTATTATGTGTGAGTTTAAACTTCCTGAAGGTATTTAAAATTGAATTATTAAAAAAGGAAACCACATTCTGTATGGCAAGTTGAGGTTCTTTCAGCAGCTGGATTACAAACAAGGAACAATATCATTCAGTTTTTAAGAACTCAAAGTATCATATTATGAAGCATGTCTCATACGTCTATATAAATATCTATATGACTTATGAATATGTGCAGATGGAAAGAGATGTCTATTTTTTGCTCCTTTTTAATGCCTATCCAGCTGCTCAGTAGTGACAATAAAGCTCATTGAAATCTTTCCACTCACCTGGGCTTTGTGGTTTCATGTTCACTGATATTTTTGTCGTGGTCTTATAGCACCTGAGATTCTCGTGTAGTCCCCATACAGATATGAAGAAGATTTCTGTCTCTGGATAAGAAACTGAAGTTACTAACTTGTGTTCAAATTGGACTTTTGGACCATTTAAAGTGTTCACGCACTCCAAAGTCTGAATCTCTGGTTCTCCTGAGATTTTGGCTCCAAAGGACAGATGTCCTCCAAAACCTCCACTCAAATTCCATGCAAGATATTGATTTTCTTTAAGTCATGGTACACCTCTCTGCTTACTACCTCTTCCTCTTAAACACTCAAATGTGATTGTGTCTGGGGGTTAAATTAATAAAGGAGGTTCACTGAAGGATGCTAAAGGACACCCCAGTTCTTGCAACCCCTGTCTTTAGCCCATCTATGACATGAATACCTCCTTCAACAGACCACACACACCAAGTAATAACAACTATTGTATAATTATGGAGGAAGGAAAGACTTTGACTCATTTCTTCAATAACATTTTATACGACAACAGACGGCTGATACTAGAGTCCTCAAAACATCTTCCTCTTGACTGTTCTCATCTCAGGGTTTATCATTCCTGTCCCTTCCCTAAAAGGACACTCGGTCCACAGTTGACAAGGAACATGTGCATCTGCTGGGGGACAGGAACAACCTGATTATTTTCCCCGCTCTCTGTTACAATTTCCTCTCACTTTCTGGAGTCATACAAATGTAGGACCATGCCTCCCATTGACTGATTACTGGCAGGTTTGATTATATAAATAGCACTTTGCAATTCAACAGAGTCGCAAGCAACAATGAAGGATTTGCTGGAGAGGTATTCTTTCTTTGCAGTCTCATTTATCAATGTACAGTTTCTCACTTGCCATTTATCATCTGCTTTTCTGTGCTTCCCTTGACATCTGGAGGATTTGTAGTCTGCTAAGTGGAGCAAGGCCTTGTCTTGAATACTTTCCCATCCCTGGCCAGGCAACATACTCCTGATTTTTCCCCAATTTAACTTTTCTTTAAATAAACTTGACAGGTTCAATATATCCTTACTGCAAAGATATATATTTAGAGGAATCATATGTAATAGAGAACAAACTGAAAAGCTACAGCTTTTCAGGAAGGAAAAAGAGTAAGACAGTGAGAAATATATCTCTAATTGTGTATGAATTTATAATAACAAGCAGTTGTGATAATTGCATGCCTTTTAACTCAAGAGGGCCATAAAATAGCGTGATGGAATATACGCACGAGTGCCAGGTGGGAAGCAGGTCTTCCGTTTTCCAAGTACTTTCAGGATTTAGAGATGTAGGATGTAGAGAAGCTCCTTACTCTCATTAGTTACGAAAGCAGTTATGCATCCTGGTACATTTGAAAAGTCTACAGGATGTCTAAATATGTCTCTGCCTTACAGATGTCCCAGTACAGAATATCTGGGAAATAAGGAGGAGAGAAATAAATAAGAGACAAAAACAATAAAAAAGAGCCTTTGGAAGAAATCAAGTTAAGAATTCACTTTAAAAATTATAAGCATTTTGTTTTGATAGTGACCTTTCAAAGTTTCTTTTATTTTCATTTTCAAATGTCAAAACAGGGCATTTTGACAATTGCAAACCATGATATATTTTCTTTAAAATTGAAACATGGTATTTTTCACAACCAGTCTCTCTTTGCAAATGGTTTCACTTTTGAAGAAAATAATTATTTTCAGGGGTGGGAATGGAAAGCAAAAGATAAAAGTATTTCTGGAAGGTGATGATATTCTGTATCAGTAAAGCATGTCAGGTCAAATGGGGGCTACCTGTCCACTTCCAGAAACCGAAAGGTCTGACCCCCAAGTGAGTAATAACCTTTTGAGCTTTGCCTGGTTGCCAAGCCTAAATGCAAATAACACCTTAAGCAAGAAGGGCAAGTATGACTGAGCTGGGAACTGGCCTGCCCTGTGTCCAGTACCTGGACTAGCCAAATCCCAAATCCCTGACCTGGCCACCAGATGGAGGAATTATACAGAAGAAAGTGTTTTTCCTTTGTGATAGCTGTCGTGTGCATTGACATTTATCTGTACAGACTTCAGCATTCTTATCTGTAGTCAGCATACCAAAAGTTGGCAAAAGTCTGATAGTCTGTCTTGAACTGCATCATCATGGAGAGGATATCTGAGACTGTTGGTTGAAGGGTTGGGATGGATTTAGGAGAGATGAGTTCACTTTGTGGTTGTTACAGACTTGTATGATCCTGGGGGAACATCTTAGAACAGTTTCACAGGGGATCTTGTGTTGCTGATGCTGCATCTGAGCAGTATCCTCGGCTCAGTAAAGCTTTCACAGAGTCGAGTTCATGTTGGTGAACCGCACTGAGGAATCAGCTGATTCCCTTCTACGCAGTATGGTCCTCTTTTATCATAGGTCCTTCTCTGTTTGTTTTGCATCACCAGCCTTTTTAAGACATTTGTCACAAAGGTTTTCAGATACCCCATCCATTTGTCCCTGGAACACATCCCAGTTCTGTAATTCCATGCCTAAAAAATCCCATGTACAATTAACATAGCAGTGTAGCAACATCAAGCTCATTGATGGGATTTAGGTATTTTTGAGTTTTCTTGTAGTTGGTAAGTTTTAACAAAAATTACTGCCTTGCCTATTAGCTATTTTCTTCTTCCAATTTCCCAATAAAAGTCGAAAGATAATATTTTGAGATCTCTGTACATCACTCAGCCTCTCTATTTAGGGTTTTGTGATGCTTAGTGTCATAGTAGTATTTGATCTCATTACACACTAAATTGACAAAAGTCAGTCTCCCAATGGACTGTGAGGAAGAACAACATGACAGAGTGTTAGATGGTGTCACTTATGACAACTCCATCCAAGCTGATAGAAATGTGAAGGTTTTCCCCAGCATCCAAGAATTGCACCCCTCCAGAAAAAAATCCCACATCTGTCATCCCACTATCATCTCTTCAGAGAGTTCATACACCTTCTCGATGCAGACATTATGCTAAAAATTATATGTATTTAGAAGTACATGCAAATTCTTTCAAAATCTTCTAGTGAGGCAGAAGTACTCAACTCAAAAGCAGGAAAAAAATGTAATAGCAACAAAAAAACCCACCAACAGTTAAAGTCCAAGAATTTCTTGCCCCCATAATAACAATTAACACACTTGTCAATCTCTTAAAGTGAATTTTTATCAATGGACAGTGGATTAGTCTCAAAGCAACTGGCAAGGTTGTCTTTGAAATATCACCATTCATGGGTTCTGATAAGAAAATTAGCAAAGGGCAAATAAAAAAAACACAGATAGTTTTAGTGGAAAGCTTTCTGTGAGCTGCTTCTGTCTTTCTTAATCAACTAAGAATAGGCTGTGATTACAGTAATCATTATGCAATTAATCACTATAATTACTTTTTATTGGAATAATAGTTTAAAAAGCAACTAACATATTTTCTGTTCTTGCTTCACTGGAAGATGTTAAGTGCTTGTCAAGAAGTTACTAAAATTATGACTTTGTAATTTATTTTTCTTTTTGTCATCTTATTATGGTTGTTTTGGGTTTTTTTCATGTAAAAGTAACAGTGTAAGTTTATGCACATCCTATACACAGGCAATATTCACACAAGCAGGGGATGTGCAGGTCTCCAGTGATAACAGGATATTTTTGTGTACTTGACATGCCACATGTTTCTATATGGCATGTACTTACAGGTAGGTATCTACAGTACAGTCACGATTATAGGTGGATCTGCATCAATGAAAAAACCCAACAATTAATAATTTTTGAAAAACTGAAGTTTTATCCTTCCTGGACTTCTTTTTCTGTGACTTCAGGCTGAGAGTAGCTCTTAGCATCTGAAGGCTGGGCTATGTGTTTGTACCTTCTCCTAAGCTCAACTAGAGGATTCAGTCCTTGCAATTACTTCTTACCTTAAGTTTCAATGTTATGAAGACAAAGAAAGACTAGAGTATGCTTCAGATGGGAATGCATTTAGGAAGATTTTATACATATATCCCTATTTCCATATCGAGGCTGTGGCAAGAGGTGTGCAGGTTGAGTTGGGCTGGGATTTGGTGTTCCTCCTTCACTCCACCTCTTCTCTCTCTGGAGCTCCTCACAGTCGTGAAGGCACAATCTCCCACTCTTTCTGCCACAGCAGCCTCTAATACCCAGAGATCTCCCAGAAGCTTCACCCAGGAACACTCTATCTAATCCAACCCATCAGCCTTCCTGCCTTACACTGTCCTAGCTCACAGTCCAAGATGCTTTTACTATTTAAAAGGTGTTTAATAAGATCTTTCTTACAGGATCTTTTCACGGCTGTGAAAAAGTACAATCCTTTTCTGTCTATTTACATTGCTGTTTTATACCACCTTTACTGTTAACATGAAAAAAGAATGATATATAGTCCCAGACAACTATGTGTACACAGGGACAACTGTTTTGCTTCATATAATTCTATAAAATACAGCTGGCTGGGACAGTATGGTGTATACAAGGAGCTGTATAATTAAGGAAGAAAACTTTTTCAAATAGGCAACCACCAAGCAGTGAATAGTTGAATCCACTGATAAACAATTTAAAACTAGACCTGCCTAGACAATTTCAAGGCTTCCAAAGGCTGAGGCATTCCCATAAGTAAGTCATTTTATGTTTCTTTTAACGGTGATCTCTAGAGCCCCAACTCCTGCACCATGTGCTGCCCTACCAGGGCAGGAAAGCAAGCTGTCAGTGCTAGGACTTAAACACACATATGCCTCCACGTGATTACAAACACTGCATGATAAAAAAACCCTCCAAACCTATGCCTATTCCTGACTTTTTAGCATGCATTAACCTGTGCAGGCAACAATTAATATGCTAGATTTAACCGACCCCTCCACATCTACAATTGCATATCTTGGAATCCATCCGTAGAGGTGTATATACATGTCTTTATATATCTCATTAAAATTCAAACATTGATTCTATCCAGTGATTTGAAAATACAGAAGAGGTAAAAACTGTAGAAAGTATTTTACACCAACAGTTTCTTATTAAAAAGTGAGTCTGAAACATTGGTGTACTGCATGGATTTAATTGCTGCAAAATAACCCTATTTGAAAGCCCTTTCACTCCACCCACCTTTTAGAAATGGATCACCAATGGTTACTTCTGTTTCCCCAGGCAGGGAGTAAAAATGCTTTTAAATAGCACCCTCTTATTCCCTTCTGATGTTGGACTCTGCTGATGTACTACTAGCAGGTGAACACAGCAAAATGCCTGTGAAACAACAATTCCTCCCCATGCTCCCATCTTTCCAAGCACGTCTCCAATTGGCAGTCCGGGAAAAATGCTCTTAAATAAAATTTCCTGCCAGTGTGGGACCCTGCTGGTACATTTCAAACAAGGAGTGAACCAACGTAACTCGGGTTTACCCTGCAATATATTTTTACAGATGATTGCTGGAGCATTTAGGTAGTTAGGAGAATTAAGCTCAGAGTGAAGCTACTCGTGCAGACATAGACTCATTCTTACACAACATTTTATTTGGACAGGTTAACATTTTCTAACCTCTGGAAAAATTCTGAATTTCCTAAGGGAAATATAAATGCTTTGTCTACATTAGAGTTTTAATAGACACAAGTTAACATGTCTTAATAGCAGAACTTTTCTCCGTGGATGTCCATGACACAATCGGTCACATAAGAACTTTGGTTAAAGACATGTCAGTAACTTTTTTTTTTCCCATTTGTTAAAAAATTGTTTTTGGGAATCCAGTTACAATGTTCATCACTGAGGTTTGGATAGTGGTTGGTTGTTTGTTTGTTTTGATGAATGAAGAAAACCTCAGCAATTTCATATCTGATTGACCATAGACGTTGTGGGTTTTGAGGCTACCTTGGACACTTTTAAAAAGTTTGTTTTCTTTCTTTTAAAATAAATATAACTTGTCTCTTTTTTTTAATTCCAAAATGAAATAAATTATTCTGAAATGGTTACCTTTTTATCATCTGTGTCTATTCATAAAATATTTCATGAATTCACAAAGAATTTAAATAGCTCTAAATTTTTTTTTTTAAAAAAAATATTTTTGGTAAAACATGTGAGTCAGTTTTACCGAAGTATGGTGACTAATTTCCTGCTCTAGACTTGAAGCTATTTCCTAAGCAGTTGCAAGGACACACAGTTCCAGGGATGTTTGATATGTAAAAAGAAAATGTGTCTCTGTTTTGGTTTTCTGCTTGTTACACTGCTGAATTTAAAATTAATCATATCTGTAGAGTGGCATTTTTGATAGTCCTTGATATCAGTCTCATTAACTTGTCATATGTAATTTCTCTTAAAAAAAAAAAAAAAATTAGGAAGTTTAGGTCAGCTGAAATTGTCACTAAACTTGTTCAAGTTTCATAGTTTCTTATAACATTATTATCGGAGTTTTGCAAGTTGTGGCAGGAAGCATTACATCTCCACATGATCTTTACTATAACATATTTTGAGTGAACTGAGCAAAACAGATTTCTGGTTTCACTAAAGCCAACTGAAGATCTTCCTCTTGTCTACGCTAACAACAAGGCATGAAGTTTTTGGGATCTATCAGCATTGTAGCACTCCTCTTATTCATGTTGTACAACCCAGACTTGCCCAATTTGGTGGATTATCACTCCCTGTCCCTTAGATGTTGCCCCCTCGTTCCCCACTGCTGGCCACCTGCATCTCTGCAAAGGCTCACATGGAAAATAAATGAGCTTGTTCTGCAGTGGTGGGAACATAGCTCTATTTTCAGAGCAAAGCAGGGGACAGTTGTCCCTATTGAACCCCCCTCAGAGAAGCTCTTTGTCACCTAGCACCCCTCACTGAGGGTGGAAGCTGGTACTGGAGTGAATTGAGTCAAAGATCACATTTTCCATTGAAAAATACAGCTGATATGCCTAGCCAGCAGAAAAAAAATGCTAGTTCTGTTTCTGTCTCTGTTTTGTGTTTTAGAAGAGCAAAGATCTGAGATTTACCACTCTAGTGCTGCAAAATCAGGGAGTTTATCTTCACTGTGACAAAGCAAGAATGCACTTTGTCTTTGCGTCATCTAGGTGAACACCTGTTAACTTTGGGATTTGGCCTTGAACCAAAGACCAACCTTACAATACTCTCAGTCAAAAAGTATCCAGCTCCACCTGATTTGGACATAAAACTCAGAAACTTGTCTCAAATTAAGCTAAAACAGATTTAATTGAAATATATGCAGAGCTTTTGTTTCCTTTTTGGTCAATTTGGGTTGGTCCGTAAGAGAGCCCAGTCCCATGGAGTTTCCATGTCTTCTGGTTGCCTTGAGGGAATTTTTCAAAGGTGAAGTAATAGCACTTTTCTGACCTCCAATATGGTAAAAAAAAAAATAAAATAGTTCTCTCTCTCTCTCTTCTCCCCCCCCTTTTTTTTTAAAATTTGCGGCAACTTAATTAGGTCTTGTAAAGTACCAAAGTAAAGAAAGCTTTAGGCTATGGTTTGGTCATTATAAGCTGGTATTTAGGAACAGAATTAGCATTTCTGGGAATTACACACACAAGTCCCTGTACATCAACAAGATAAGAGGAAATATGGCATATTGTCTTTGGCTGCAACTTCTTACACAAATACGCACCCTGGATTTTTTAAGGTTTTCTGTAGCATTTTCTTTCTACTCAGCTGACACTGGATGATGAAAGGGATCTCTGAGTGACATTCTCAGATTTCTTTAGATCAGAACAAAACTGACAGTCAGTCTTTCAGACTAGGGCAGAGAATATACAATTTTTCTGCAAAGTTGAGCCACGCAGAAGGATGACTTTGACAGAAAGAAATAGGGAAAATAGAGGAAAATTAGGAAGGATTGAGCATGGCCTGTTTGCAGTGCTATAAAGTCGCAAGAACCTTGAAGGTTCCTAAAATATTTGATATTCATGCCACTATATCAAAAGGTTTGAACCTCCATTAGATATTAAAATTTGTCATTTTAAATTGCTTTTTTGCCAGCACTAGCAATATAGATATTGAAATTTCCTCAGAAAGTGCTTATCTCATCAAGAGTAAAATTATAGTATATGAAATACTAATTACAGTATTATGAAGAGAGGTGAACTTTCTGGTGACATTTTATCTATTAGTAGAATACCAATGTTCTTCTTTCTTAAAGCAGAAGCAGCCACACATCATGGTTTCTGTTATTTTCTCATCAAAATCTTTTTTACTTTGTGATTATAAAAATTATTTTTCAAATCTTCTTAAGAATCCATGATTCCACAGAAGCAGCTGTGGTTTGATCACACAGAGTTCATCAGTATGCACTGAGAAATTCTTCATAATGTCTACCCAGTAGGATAATACAAGAAACTCATCCTAGAGCTACGTAGTTTCATGTTACTGAAACATCAGCTATTATTTCATTTTGAAAGACAAATGAAGTTCTGTTAGAATAAAGTAAGGAACTCGTTATTATTTTTGGTGTGGTTTACTCCTATTATCAAGGAATGGGCTGATTTGGATGATATGCAAACTTACTTCAATCTTTGCTAAGATCAGGTACCATCCTCCTTTGAAACATTATTAACTCTGGTTGATATCTTTGTTTAAATGTTTGTCTTCTTTTCTAAGTGTTCAAACAAAATCAATTAATAGGAAAGTTACCCTACTTTTACTTCCAGAACTTTTTCTAGTTTCTTTAGTGCATTTTTTGTTTGCTCTGTGTTTGTTCTTACAGTATGCTTAATACTGTCAAAGGCAATCAGTCTGATCTCATGAAATGTCATACTGGGAGTATAAAATATTAAATAAGTTTGTATAAGTTTTGGATATCTAACGAAAGCTATTTCATTATGTCTCAGCTGTACGCAGTTCAGTTATGATCTCCTTTGATCAGGCTGAAAATAGCACTTTAAAAAGAGTCTCAATAAATATTTTATCTGACAAATTTATCTTCTCTTTCCATTCATATAATAGTATCAACCAATAGATGTTTACTCATGTATTTTTTCACCTAGAATTAAGGGTTTTTACTCTGTATATACAAAGGCAAGCCCCAAATATCCTATGTTCACTGTGTTAAACTTCAGCTAGATGCCTAGCAGAGATTTATTAAATCAGTCACAGAGTTTTGCTTTTATGGTTGACAGCAAAAAGACACTATCTATTCAACCACAAATACATTTGCATGAGTGTTTACCACTACGGTTCCACATACAATTTTAACATTCATTTTGGTAAATACTTGACCACTTATTTACATGCACTGCAAACAGAAATGTACAGACAGAAAAAAAACCAAACAAACAAACAACAGAATTAATGCATTGGAAAACCAAATTTTTTCATGTCATTCATGTCATTCTGACATTTTCCGATAGTTTTTAGTCTCTGTTTTTTGATATACACTACTATCCAAAATTTTAGTCTGTGTTGAATCATTCCTGGAATTGAGTGGGCAAATATTTTGGGTACAGGTCTCTCACTTTTGGAATTTATTGGATTGCATATCCCAAGAGTGCTAGAGTTCAGTTGTTTCTGATCATGATATAGCTCTTCAATGCGGCTTTCAGCTGGGCTAATGATCTACTGCCAAGAGGTATAGTGACACACAGAATTGGAATAAGAATCCATTAATTGATTGGTGTTTTTGTCAGTGAGTATTTTAAAGTATTTTAAAGCTGTGGCCTGCTGCGTATGAGAGGAACAAAATCAGGTAAGAAACACCCATAAAAGCCAATTTATAGGTTTTGTTCTTGCAAACCTGGTATGTTACATTCATACCGATTTCAGTGGGTGGCCTGTGCCTGTGACAGCTGCAAGCTTCAACCTGCAGATAAATCAGACACCGTAAATTCCTTTTCTAAGGAGGAAGAATAAGAATCATGTGCTGTGTGAATGAGCTGAAAGCTGCTAATCATCATTCCACTGTAGTTCATCTCCACTTTTAGCACCTATTATGTAAAAAGGGATTATACTTCACTTACTTAAACATGAGTTTTATTGGCCAGAGTGGGAGAATGAAAGAGTGGAGATCATGAACCCATCATCTTCCCAGGGTTTGACCACACTACTATCCTTCCAGTCACTACACTGGCATTACAAATGTTATTAGCTCCCTCTGATCGATGTCAGGCAGGTGAAGCAGGTTCTTGTGCTGCAATAGAGCCTCCTGCTAAATAGAGAACCACTTCTAATAGCTCTGTAAATCAAATGTACTAAGATAATAGTTTTTATCTACAGATCTGAAGGTTGTTTATGGCAGGTGAAGTACTCAAAAAGGTACATCATCTTATTCTAACAGAAACCTGTAACCAGCAGTTAAATCCTAAGGAGGTATTTTCCCAGAATCCATTTGCTGTAAAGAAATGGCTGTCTTGAAAAATAAATACAAACACTGAATTCTTGGCCCACTAAGCAGAGTGTTTCCAGAGAAGATAAGTGGTAAAGGAATGGTGTTTATTGTCTGTTGTTGTAATGAATGATCACTTTGTATATACGTAAGTAAAAAAGCAATATTATTGACATCTACATTTATGCCTTTCTACTGAAATTTGAACCTGCCGACAACACGCTAGGTGATGTTTTCATACATCAGATAGGCATTTATCCAGATATTGAACATATTACTATTACACAATTTGTCTTACTGTGACTTTGAATTGTGTCCATCTGCACATATTTAAAATGAAACACGGTCAATTGATTGAGTGGAGGAGAGATTGATTTTTGGACTAAAGTGTGATGACAATAAGTGATTTGACTTTCAAAAATTTCAACCTCAAATATACTTGACATCCCCCCACTTCCACAGACCTTCAAGAAATTAGTACACCTTTTAAGGTTAAACCATTCTTTAACTAGCAGTTGTAAAAATGAGGTTTTCTTCGATCATGTTTTGTTTCCTCTATTTATCCTGTTTCTCTGCCTGCCTGCATGTCTTTGGGCTGTGGGATCCCAGTGTAGAGTTTGGAGGGATTGGTGAGTACCATTCCAAATAAGAATGTCCTTCGAAAATTCTGCTTTAACAGTAGAGTTTCATTGAGCAAAAAGTGGTCCTTTTTCTGTCTGGTTTCCTTTCCTCCTCAAAACATGGAGTAGTTTGGAAAATGCTGTTTTCTTTACTTTGTTAATAATCTTTGGAAAACAATTCAGAAGAAAATGCAAAACTACTAAAATACAATTTCATTTAAAAGATTATCTGCAGAAGTAGAACAAGAACTGATGCTTTCAGACAAGAATATATTACCTGATAATCCTTCCTCCTTATCTGTTAACATTATCTCCAAGATGTCTTCTTTTTTCCAATGAAAATTTATTTTTAATAGATCAGGACATTGTGAAATTCTTTTTTTTTTTCCTTAGAGATGTTGAATCTTTTGCTTTTATCAAAGACTTTTTTAACAGCCAAGTACATTAAGAAACATTATTTTGTGAATATTGTAGTAAGAATTATTTCTGTGTAGCACTCTAGAAGCATGTGTGAAAAGCTGTAAAAAAATTAGAAAACATGTGCAGCTGTAATTGTTTTCAGTTTGTGTTAAAAAGACCTGCGTATTATGATAGTATATGGAAGAGAGAGCTTCTATTTAAAAGAGAGCTCCTATTATCTTTCCTGTATAAAAACACAATAAAAGAGAATTCCCTACTCCAAAAAGTGTAAAGAGAATAGAATTGAAAAGTATAAAGGAAAAAATAGAAAGGTTAGACAAAAAGTCTGTCAAATGTTCAGATTATATTTTGGATTTTAAGCTGTGAATAAATGGCCAGGGTTTTTTTTGAAAATTTCCTGTATTATGAGAGTTGTACAAGATGGTGTATAAGTTCTTTGATCCTCAGAGAACAAACATTAAGGGTAATGGGAAAGTTCTTTCTCTGTGGGTCTCTGAACAGAGTCAGATTTCCTAAAGGGTAGGTCTACGGGGAATTAGAAAAAAGTTCAGAGTCAAGTTTCCCAAAATAAGGATTGTGTTGTCTGACCACATTTTTTCAAGGCCTCAGATGTGTTTGTGTGCAGAACATTTAAGATATATACAGACTGCATTGCTGACCTCACTGTTCTTAAAACCATCATCCAAAGCATCCACTGGTTGGAAGAAGTGTGAAAAGCAGAGAAAAGCACCATTTTGATACATTGCACTTGACTGTGTAAAAACCACACTGCAATGTGCATTGCACATTGAAGATAACACCTGTAACAACAGCTAATGCCGCACTCCTGCAGCTGGGTGCCAGTCTGTGCTCTTTGGGAATGATTCTTCACTTGCATGTGTGTTAGAAAGAACACTTGCAAGGAGGTGAATGAGATGTTTGACACCTCAGCAAAAAAAGAGAGAAGAGAGACACCCTAGGAGGATGAATGTTCAATGGAGGATTTACAAAAAACTACGCCACTAAGTCACAAAACACAACAAAGTCCTGAGGTAACGTTGGACTGTGCAGGAATAAGGAAGCCAAGTATGTGATTTTTTTTTAGCTCTGAATGAGCAATTTAAGTGTGAGCCTAACTTTAAGTATGCAGTCCCATTTACCTCAGTGGGAGTATTCATATGCTTAAATTTAAGCATATGCTAAATATCTTGTACAATTGGGACCCATTTACATCTTTAAGTAGGAGAAGCCATGTGGGTGATGGTGTAAGTCATTTCTGAAGCTCAGGCAGGGATATACATAAAATTAAAAATATGAAGAACAAATGACTAAGTGGCGTATTAGAATGGTAAGTGTCTGCCTGTAAATTGTTAGCAAACTCAAGCCATTAACATCAATTCACAAGTTTCCAAAAAAGCAGTGTAGAGAGTTACTGTTAATGCATGTCATAAACATCTCTAATTATCAACAGACATAAATGCCCTCAATATATAAAAAAAATATATATATACAAAATGAGTACGTGGCTATGCATGTATAATTTTCTCATGTCTCATTGTTAACAGAGATTTTCTTCCTTTGATCCCTGCACAGCAGGTTTGTGTGTGGGTGCCAGGGATGGTGGGAGGGAGGAAAAAACAAGATGAGGAAGCTTCTTACAGCATTGTGTGCCTGCCCATGATCCCTGTGCACAGCTTCCTTTATGGCCCCATTCCCTGGCAATACTGATACTACTGTAGCATCTTCTTCTGCCATACCCTCTGAGGAACAACAGGTAAAGAGAAAATGATCTGCAAGGCTAAGATAGCAGGGGAACAGCAAGACTCATACAATAAGCCCAAGTCATAACAAAGCACCTACTCAAATGGCTTATCCTGTTCCATGTGCCTCTGATCTTACTCTTCCTACATTTCAAACAAATCCACTGCAAGACCTCTGACAGTGCCAGGAAGTGTACTTTATCCCATCTTTCTGAGGTGGGCCAATATTTTCAAGTTGCTTGTGGTTTTTATGCTCTTGAAGCACCAAAAGGGCTTGCGTCATCCAGATGTGTTTTCAAAAATTAGTTATCACTCAGGCCTGTTCGGGCAGCTGAAAAGAAGGAGCGAGTGACCATTTTCACTAGACAAACTCTTCCCAGTTCTCTGCCCCCAAATAAATCTGAGTTGCAAGGGTTTGAACTCCACCCCTCAAGTTCAAGTATCAAAAGAGCAGCCTATGCTAAACTCAGACGGAGACACAAGGCAGCAGCTCTCAGCAAGGACTAAATCTGTCAGCATGGTCACATTCCTCCTGCAGTAAATTTGACCCAGATTCAATTATTTATGAGCAAACAGGCTCATGCCTACAGTTAATGGGAGAAACTGAATATAAGTGAGTTTTTGTGGATACATATGCAGTGCATTGTCTGCATGTAGATTTTCAGTTGTAATTTAATAAGATTTTTTGTGAATATTTGGCCTATCAGCTTAGAAAACTAATTTTTGATTTAAGTTTGCATTGCTCAAATATAATGCTGTTATTTCTTCTTTCCACTACTTCATGGAAAATCCAATGATAAAATTTATATTCATAAGTTCTGTGTCTTACGGAACTGGAAGGAAAATTAATACATGCTGGGGCACTTACCGATACTTAATCACTATAGGTACATTTCTTCCAATTCTTCCCCTTTTTTTGAATTTTCACAGCACAATCATTTCTCTGTGTACAAGCATACAGTTAGACATGGTAACCAGGAATGACAATACCAATTGTATAGTTTTTGTGTACACTTTTTTTATCTCTGCATGCCACAAGTATTCTGTGATGAAATCACTCATGAATGCACATATGTAATTGTATTTATTGCTTTCTGAAATTTATGACATGTTGTAACTGAAGAGCTAGTTCTATTCCATGTTTAGTTACAAGCAAAAGAAGTGTAGAAAGAAAAAAAAAGCAAGAAGATATCAGATAAATAACAGATCCTTTTTTTCTAGATGCTGGACTATTAGGAATTTCTTTAATTTAAAGACTGTCTCATTGACTGAACACAGAGCACAGACAGATATATAAAAAATAAAAAAGTTGCAACAAAAGGCATTCTGAATCTATCACTTTTATGTTGCACTCATCACAGTGGTATGAGAGTGCCAAGTCTGCATACAGTCTCAGTGAAGACACAAATAGGTAGTGTAAGCAATATCCTGTAGGAAAACCGTTCTCCTCAAGCTACTGCCTGAACGACTGTAAAAAATATGCCCTTGTGCTTCTGGGTAGTAATAGAAGTGCCAGAATCAATTATCTCTGAGAGCTCTTGGGTCGTAGGAACAGACACGTCTGACAATGCAAGGTGTGCTTGCCATGCAGTTAATTGGGTGTAAGATATGTAGCACAGACAACAGCTCCCTCCGTTATTGCAGGATCCACTTCTTCCCCGGTCCTTTAAGGGGCAACCCCATTACTAGAGCTGAAGAACCAGGAGTTACGTGCCCAGATTGGATATTCCATATTTACAGGGCAAGTTAGGAGCCTCTTGGGTCATCTTTATTTACAGACATTGCACATAGACGTGCATTTGGGATACACAATGAAAGAGAAGCGGTGGGACATGAGGTAGAGCTGCTGCTGCTAAGAAATAGCAGAGCTGCGTGGTGAGGTCATTTTGATGGCTGGTTGTATATATCCACACCAAGTGTGCTAAGCAACACCTCTGCTTATTGAAGCATTCATAAGCTGCCTGTTCACATGGTCTGCAGAGTATAGGGTACCTTCAACTCCTGCTGGCTTTCCTGAAGAGACTTCTCCATCAGTAGCCCCTCAAGGAGGCAGCCAGATATGGCACCCAAGACCCCTAAGAGTTTCTAGCCTAGTTCATACACTCCACAGGAATAGTTTATGAAGAAAGAAGAAAAAGAAAGAAAGAAAGAAAGAAAGAAAGAAAGAAAGAAAGAAAAGAAAGAAAGAAAGAAAGAAAGAAAGAAAGAAAGAAAGAAAGAAAGAAAGAAAGAAAGAAAGAAAGAAAGAAAGAAAGAAAAAGAAAACTTTTCCACAAGAGCTGTGTTTGGTGGGTTTTTTTTAATATATACCCCCTTGTTAAAGAAACCTTGTAATATAACAAAGAAATGTAAACAATAGAAACAGAAAAATGTCTCTTTACAGTTATATAAATATACAATGAGGTATTTTATCAAGCTTAAATCTCTTTTCCCTCCTCCTTGTTTTATTAATTGATGTTCAAGTAAAATGAATTTGACTTATGACTCAGAAGAATACTCAGATCTGACAAATTAATAGCTAAATTGTTTTGGTGCAGTATTTCAGTGATTATCAAGAGGACCATTAGTCACTGATCAGCTTGTTCAAGAAAGATGACAAACATTCTTGTCAATCATTTTGCCGACAGTTGAAGAAACAAGGAAAACAACTCTGCTTTGGGCACCTCAGCAGAGCTTTGGGGGTGGAGTGGGTGTTATTGTTTTGCTGTAGTATCTGATCCACCTCAGACCTAATGCACAAATGTGCATAAGCATCCACATGAGTGGAATTGATCTTGTGCTGAAATTTTAGCATCTGGGTGCTTTGCAAAACTGGGGCTTCCAACAAGGTAGGAAAACCTTATAATTTCTGCTGGGATCCTATGGAAATCAGAGCTTACCACAAAAATGAGGCCTGAGAACACATTTACACATGCAAAAAGAATAAAAAGTATTAATAAAAGAAAGAAAGAAAGGAAAGCCTGATCTACATCAGATACCAAGCTCTGTAAGCAGCCACTATATGGCACACAGGCACAGCACAGCTCCCTCCTACATTGATCGCCTTCCGTCTCCTACGCTGTAGACTTGCAATACAAAGTTAAGGCAGAGAGGCACCAAAACTCACTGAAGATGTGGCTAAACAAAATGGAAATAGCATTAAGTCTAGAACTAGCAACAGTTTCTTTATCCAGAATTTTTTTTTTTCCACAGTTATCTAAAGGGGAAAAGGTCATCCAGGAGGTTGATTACGCGTTCACTACTTTTCTGAGATGGAAAGAATTAATGTCAAAAGCTTCAATTCAGGTGCCTGCAGTGGCCAGCTGAAGTTGCATGGGAAATCTGCTTCCTTCCTGCTCAAACTGGACCTTAACCAAACAGGAATGCAGAGCCCTAGAACCAGAATCCCAATCAGGGAGGGAGTTACTGAGGGCACAATTTTGTCATGCTGGGGTACTTTATCAATGCCATTGTACACCACAGTAAAGAAGCTGTTCAGGACTAGCAGGTGTTGAAAAGAGCTCCACTGAAGGCTTAACATTATTAACACTCTCCAGGTTACAGAGCTAGTGGCCAGGACAAATTAGGCTCATGACATGTTTAAATTTCCACAGTGACTCAAGCTTAAGTCATAATACCAAGTTATGCAGTAGCTAAACAAAGCTTCAGACAGAAGCTGATTCTCAGAGGTTTTCTATACTCACATAACAAAAAACCTGCTTCATCAATGTTATGGCAGGACAGATGTGAAAAAGAAAAATAAATGGGAATGATTAACTGTAGAATTCGACAGCCAAAGATCTTAAGCAGTTGAAGTAACCTTCCAAGAGACCCATACTTAAACTAGCCTTAAAATGACACTAAAAATTAGAGAAACACAGTATTTTGATTACTACAGTTTTCTCATATTACTCTTACTGCTTATTTAATGGTAAATTACAGAAGTGAATCAAGATTATGGCTTTACAGTGCCAGATGCTTTATGCGTAGAAGGTTGTATGCATTGCTGTATCGTCCAACCTAAAATTTGAAACTGTAATTTGGCCAAACACCACATATTTTTAGTTTGGTAGGAAGAAGATCTACAGGCTCAGTGTTTAAAGAACCGAAATCTGACTGTGTAACCCCATCCTAGCATGTCAGCTATAGCTAAAAACCTTGTATAAATAAGCCTATACCTAATATTTTCTACTTTTGTGAATCATCTTTTACCCCTTTCAGTATCCTTAATGTCTACTCTGACTTTCCATCAATTTTGTCAGAAGATCTGATTGGCAATTATTCGTTGCTGTTGGATATTGTCTGCTTCAGAAATCTCTTAAGGGAAATGGTGACATTATGTCACTTGTACAGTGGACTAGTTGGTCTTGAAAATATTGTATTCACTGTACACACATTGCAGAGTCACTCTATAAAATGCACAATTCAACATGGCTCAGAGAGCATTTTAAGGGTGAAAAGTCCTAGACTCTAAATTCCTATCCTTCTGGAAACCTGAACTGTAAGCAGATATGCAGGATCCTTAAAAGATTTTCTTTCCGAGACTAACAGTCGGAAAATAGTATTATATGTAATTATTTTTAAAATATAAGCCAGATATATTGGGCCTTTTTTTAAAATTATTTCTACTGATGACTCATCTCTAAAGCTACAAGTTATTTGAAGTTTTATTTTAAAAAAGCAGCTCATACCTCCTGTTTTCTTTGGATGTTAAGCACATGTTTAAGTGTTTCAAGAATCTTCCTGATCTTGTCAACTCAGAGTTGAGAATGGATTTAAATTCTCTGGACATAAGGTTATCTTCAGTATTTAAGCCATACAAGGGAACTGATACATTTAAGAAATTTTGGGAGATGTTTCAGAAATACTGGTCCTGGGATGGGCATACAAAGACTTAATATTTATTAAGAGTACCACCCACTAAAAAATTAAAAAAAAACTCAAAACCCAACAGATGTGTTATCCAATCTGTCAGTGGAATTTAAAATATGACCCATGACTTTGAAAATCTCAATGTATTTACAGTTACTCTTTTCATAAGTGTCTTTTCCATCTAGTTTGATAGGATTCCACTAATGAGACTCTTTGCTGGAAACTACTTCCTAAGCTAAAAGCCCTTAGAGTTATTGAACATTAAAAGCAATCTTAGAGCCAATATTATTTAAAAAAATTCTCTCACAGCATAAGATTCAACATTTTACATGTAATTGTGTGTGCACATAATATATTTATATATACTTGTCTTAAACTAGCATCTTTTGCAATATGTAGCCTAGATCTCCCTTTGCTCATAAACTTCTCAGTACTCCTACTTAGACTACATGTACTTAGACAAAATATTTCTATTTTTCTGAAAACTACTGTGATCATGTTGAGATACCAGCCAGCTAATGAAATGAAGTCAATGAGGATATGCAAATGAATTCCAATTGGACTCCTGCTATCTGTATCTGGTATGTCCCATCACATTATCATCTACTTGACCTACAGGATAATATGATGTGACAACTCTTAATATCAAATGAAATGACACAATGTAATATGACAACAAAGTAAAAGAATACACTGCTTTCAGACTGGGGCTTTACCCTTCATTTCCAACTGGCTGTATGCAACCTAAAATAACTCAAAGTGATGTGATGACAGTATACAACTGTTCTAAATACCTAAGAAATAATACAGTCTACCATCTTACCGATGTCTTTTCAGGCAGCTCAGATTGAATATTTCTTTTGTAAGTTAGAGTTGTGTAACCTAATTATTGCATTAGGTTGCGTATAGCTCCTGTGTAGCTTGAGTGCATGAAGTTCATTAGGGACTTGAGTCTTTTCTTGAGTTTGAGCTTATGGGCAAAGATTGTAGGACCTGGGACACTTTCTGCATTCAAAGTCTTTTGATTGACAGACACCATCACTATTAAGCTTTTGACTGTCAAGTAGTCAGATGTTTGTACTTTCTACCTCCTTTTTGTTATTTTTCCATTAGAAGGGGTTATGCAAGAGAATTGGTCTCTGTTCCAGAGCTAATAAACAATACACTCTCACATGACCCTCTTGGACCCTTTTTATTGCCCCTCTAAAAAAGTACAAACTGGTTAGCACAAAGAGTGAAGTTACAGTGTGCATGAATGAGGGTTGCATACTAAACTTCAAACAGAGGTCTTCAAAACATGCAAGATGCATCCAGATATACCTACAGTCTAAATAATGGCACTTGGACACAGCTGTGTGACTCCTTTTTTTGTATATATACACTTCTGTGTTTATTCCACTTGTTCTCTAAGGTGGTTTCACAGACCAGGTTGTTTTTCTCCAGGGAAAAATGTAGATCTCACTGAGAGCATAAAGACCTTTAGATCTGAGCTTATTCTATTTAATTGTCTTTGAGTGAAGACATATAAACATGCATAGCCTTGCAGGAAAGCATGGGTTTGAACAATAAATGGTTTGGAAACAAAAACTACATGATCTTAATTCACATAAAGATGTATCGAGTTATCTACCACACATTACAGCTCTTTGCCAGGAGCTTGGAAGGATATCTGGCGCTCCTCAGGACTAATGCATGCACTGGAGCAAACCTCTGTTTTTTCACATCATAAAATCTTTGTTTCCTCTTGGAAGCACAAGAGTTTGACCTCTCTGGTAAATAGGATTAAAGTTCTTAGAACCTTGCAGGCATTTGTTAGTTATTACTCACAACATCCTACTAGGAAGATAAGAAATTACTGTTGCTCCATTTTATACATTAGGAAAAAATAGAAGCACAGAAAAGCTAAGGTATTTACCAAGCCTTTTGTCTGTGTCTCACCTAACACTAAGGGCTCTGGAAGGCAGGTGCTGAAGTTCTGTGATTACATCGTATTTGAAGCAAATACAGAAAAATATTATCTTTAAAAGACCAAAAACAGCAAAGCATTTTTTGATCTTAAATAAGAATAATTAAATTAATATTCTCAATATTCATTCCATTGTATTATCTCTGAAAGTAAATAGGCACATATTTTATGAACCGTCAGGAAAATTTAACCTTGGAGAATAAATGTCACAAAAGAGTGCAGTCTTTTAATGCTTTGAGTAATGCTTAAGCTGCTAAATATTAGCAACAGTGTTAATGCTTCTCTGCCATTGCACACCAGCTGAAAGTCTCTCTTGTAATTTTCTATTAGGAATTTTTCAGATTATTCTTTCTCCCTAAGAGGTTACTTGGCTTTCTGCAGTCATTCATAAAACCCACTCTCCCACTTTTGTATTGAGAAAACATACCTCTCACTGGTGCCTGCTAGTACCAGTTCTATATTCAGATCAGATTCCCTTCATCAGTGAGGTTCTTCCTTCTTGCCTTTTGCTTGTACCTGAATATGGTATCAAACATCCAATGAGAAAAATGAGATTCTGAAGATGAGATATGAAAACATAAAAAGAGAAATAATGTAGAAACTTCCTTTCTCTTGAGATATAGAACGTCTTTTTCTCCCTGTCAGATGCTTCACATCTGTCATAGACTATTTGATACCTGCACATTCTTCATATAGTGGTTCTTAGATCAAATGCCAGGCCCTTCACATCGTCCCAATTCATCATAAAGCCAAATATGTGTCTTTGCATTCGGGCCAGGAAAAAAGTCTTTGACATTGTTGTCAGTTTGTGATCCAGGAGCAGGCAACGGTTTCACAAATTTATTGGTGTGGAAATCAGCAACCTGGTCTAGTGGGAGGTGTCCCTGCTCGTGGCAGGGGACGTTGGAACTAGATGATCTTTAAGGTCCCTTCCAACCCAATCCATTTGGAGATACTATGAAAGGAAACTTAATCCAGCTACTTAATGGACAGAAAAATCCTGATACCTGTGGTTACGTGAAGGTACTTTCCCCTTTTCATTCACTTCTTTCCTTACAGTTTGCTTATAGTTCAGTTAGCTCTCGGACAAACACTAACTTTCTTCTTAAGTTCTGCTGAAATTCTGCATTGATGGGATTCCATGGAGTCTCTGAATCTGCGTTTTGGACAGGCAAGACAGGGTTTCCAAGTACTCGCACTACGATCATTTTTTAACTTATTTTGTACTGCTATTATTTTTCTTTGAATTAGTCATTGGCAGCAGAAGATAAGAAATCAGCTTTGTTTTCTTCAAAAATCTAATAAATGCTCAACAAATTCTGAACTACATCTATTACCAGCTGAGATTAGGGCAACAGTATTCCAAAGGTCAATAATACTCATTTAAAGGGGTTTTACTTGATGCCTTTTTTCCTTAGTGCTAGTTATGTGCTCTAGAAGAGATGAAATGCTGAGAGCACTGGGAAAGGTCAGACTTTGGGAACAAGTTGGGGAGAAGCAAGCGCTCCATAAACTTAACCTGAGATGGTGTTTCCATCTTCTTCTCTTCCACAAAGAGAAGAGAGCACTTATGGACCTCTGGTCTTGCGGGGATTGTGTGGAGTTTATTGGAGGCTATTAAATGCCATAAAGCTAGATACTGTTTGATAATAAGCAAGGTGAAAGGGAACAGAGGACACAATGAACAGAGAAGAGTCTTGTATTCAAACCATTTCTTTTTTATGCACTGTCTGAATTTCTCTGTTTCTAAACCTCACTGTCCTACTAGGTTTTTCAAAATTAAAAAATCACTTTGAAGTACCAAAGTCTTTGTGGTGCTTTCTGAATGCTTATTTTAAGGAAAACGTGTAGCAGATCCTTCTCAGAGCTCTGCCTGACTCAAGGTCTTGCCATCCTGTGCTTTAATGCTCCTTTGTCTCAGATGTAATTTATGAAAATCTGCACACATGTGAGTAACGTGGGCCTGGAGATGTAGCTGTTGAATTCAGTCTATTTCTTCTGATGAGTTTTAAATCAGTTTCAACATTAAAAAAAAAAAAACAAACAACAAAACAAAACCAAAAACTAAAAAACAACAAAAAAGCAAAACCAAAACAAAAAGCTCAAAGACTGCTAGGTGTTTTCAAGTGATCTGAAAAATGTGAAGTATGTAAATACCACTGTTATTATTAACATCTCATGTTTATATCAGCATTTGTATAATAAAATGTTCATAGGCTTTAAAAGTTGCCTGTACTGGTAGCCCTTCATGTGCAAGGTCATTCTATCATCACATCATCTAATTTTATCCATATGAAAGTTAGTCATCAAAGGCAATTATCTCCAGCCAACACAGAGAATGTAGCACTTCTATGGGCAATCCATCCTACATATTGCAGACATCTACCCTTGAGAGGGATGAATTGCTCAATACTGATGTCTGTATCTCTTCATTGCATTCACGGGGAATTTAAGCACTTCAGTTATATTAGCTGCCCAAATTTTTTATGACCAAAGTGAAGCAGAATAAATGACAGTTGAGGCAGATTAGCTTTCAAGGAGAGATTGAGATTCCACCTCACCTGTATAAAGTCTAGTAATTATCAGAAGACCTTAGCATCCACTGAATGATTTGCCTTATAGAAAGCCATGCCCATTTGGGCTGTTGAAGGTTTAAGCTTCAGAGGGAGCCTTGGTGAAAACAACCTTCAGAATCTATGAGGGAGAGATGGATTCATGCATGAACACATGAATGCTAAAGACTGTTATAAAATGAAACAGCTAATTGAGCCTGGAGGCTTTGAGTGTTTAATGGTAATAAACAACACCCAGAAATAGTGCAGGAATTTGAACATGCCAAATTTTAGAGGTTTCTTTGATGTATGATAGAAAGTAATTTGAATCAGCATGGGAGTCTGACTCAAGCAGTGTAAGCCCTACCATAACCAGCTGGGACTGGTGTTCTTCTGGCTTGATAAATGATTTCTCAAGGCATTAAGTGAAGTCCATGAGGGGTGGGAACATAAGCACAAACAGAAGCCACTGAAATGTAAACTCCAATTTTCCCTTACTTCTCAGCTCTCTTCCTTCTCCCCAGCATCAGTTTGTCATGAGGTGCTTAGCATGACAATATATGGTTAAAAAAAATGGAAGAAATACATATTGGACATCTTAGAAAGAAAGTTTCTATGATGGAGCATTTCTTAAGGTAGTACTCTATCTACTTGTAGCAAGCTTGGACACTAATATTTTAAAATGGGACCAATCTCTTATTTGAACACCACGGGTTTGACCAGATCAGTGTAACTCAGGTTCAGCAGTCTCTGACAAAGCAAAGGCTGTAGCTCATCTCTAGCAGGTTGCAGCTGAGGTGGAGGGAAGTCCACCTGTCCCCCTGTGTAGACCTGGTGTGTTCAGCCAGATCAACATGTGCCATTGCCAAGAGGCATCTTTTGGGGTGGTTCTTCTTTCCAGAACTGCAGCTTTTGTCACAGAAATTGTTGAGTTGTATCAGATGCAGCTGGCATTCTGCACACAAAGATGATAGCTCAAGTGGAAAGCTTTAGCTGCTGAATGCAGCATCAGAACAGCTCGACTCTAAAGCCTTGAGATTATATAGTACCATTGTGTTTAGGGCCTTTAGAGAAAGAATACCAGACAAGTTAGATCACTATGAAAAATGATCACTAGAGACTACAATACATAATAAGGTATATAAATAAGTGTCACACAAAACTGCCGCAGAAAAATAAGAAACAAAGCTTGCAACATTCTTCCACATAATGGCTTTATAGAAACATCACATTACACAAAGCTTAGAGTACAATATGAACCCCTGCAGACTGTGAAATGTGGTAAGCTGTAGGGTACAGGAACCCATAGAGCAGCAACAGCAAAGGTTTAATGCTATTTTAAATGTTATGACTAAACAGAAGGAGAAATCTGCAATATAATCCTTTTCAGAATTCTTTGCGCGTGGCAGGATAGGCAGGCTCTGTGATGCTGTCCTCTAAATCCGGCTGTGACCAACCAAAGAACAAATGCTGGTAAGGGCACCAGTTAAGGGAAACAGTTTGCAAAGGCAGAGCTTAGGATATCATCAAGGTCTGTGCCACTTTTGTTCTCAGTGAACCTCTTACTGCGGTGCACCATTGACACATGCACGTTTCCATTTTGAGAGCCCCTACCCTCTTACAACGAATATATTTGGCCTCCAAAGGGAGAAAATTGCATGGTCAGACTCCATCACATTTGCCTTGACCTGAAATTCAGTTCCATCAGAGGTTCTTGGCAACCCAAAGAAAGAGATTGGGTTTCTAAAGTGGGGTGCTGCCAGGTTAAAAAAAAGTCATTGCAAGATTTAAAAGTATTGTAAAATTGCTCAAATTTCTGTGGAGTTTCATCAATTGGAATTCAGACAGCACTAATGCAAGGAAAATACTTTAATGATGGATATTGTCTTCTCTTCTGCCAGACAGATCTGCCCACTTGGCTCTGTAACCTCAGATATTCCTTGGTGAGAGTGAGATGGGAAAACAAGAGAGGGTTCATCACATGAGAGTGACATGAAAATGCATTTAATGTGTTAATACTCCCTTTCAACATAGTTGTCCTTTTACAATGGACAGATAACTGAAAATGTTCTTGTTTTAATTTAAATGGTCTTCTGTTCATTTTTTTTCCACATCTAAGATTCTTTGCAAATTTGTTTTTGAACACACAAACCTCAAGCTTGAAGAGGGAAAATTCAGATTAATGCAAACTATTCAACAAGAAATAAAAATAAAGCAATACAAAACAAGAATTAAAATACGTATTTGAGAAGACATTTATTTTATTGTCTTGAAACAAACTTTTGTCTGTCATAAGTCTTGTTATTAGCCAGGTGTTTAGTTAACTGAAATATTGATCAAGCCTGTCACACTTTCTTTCTCTGTCAAGAACAAGAGAAGGTGCTGACCCCTTGCAGGAAACTCTAGTGACAGGTCTGTAATTTGATAATAGCTTGCTCAGGAAAGATTTCACTTTGTTCCCTGATGTAAACTCCAGTTACTTGGTTTCCTTTGATTTTATTTTATTCTTTTTAATAATGTCAAGCCTAACCTCTTAAAAGCCTTAGAGTTAGATAAAAAACCATAGTATGATTATCACTTTTGCAGAGTACATTTTCTATATTTTCTTTCTGTTTAGTTGAGGTGTCTATGCTTATTGGTGAAAGGCTGTTTTTTTCTCCAGTTTCTCATCTTATGAGAAGTTTGCCTATAGGAAGATCCTGTTGAATTCCTTTTTTCAGACTGGAGCTATAACTCGGCAGCCACCTAGGGCCTTTCTTACTGTTGGATCTCAAAAGGTCTCCCATTGCAACAGACTCTCTTTTGGAACTGGGCATTTCCCTTCTTGTAGTGGCTGGGAAGCTCAAAAAGTCCCTCCCATGGTTTTTTAGCTAGCCACGAGGCTCTCATTGAGTAAAACTTTCCTGTTTTTCAAGTACCTTAGGAGAACCAAATCTCCAGTTTGTTCAACTTCGCTTGCAGAGCTTGGAAATCCATGGGAGCAGGACTGTTCACCGTGCAGAGCAGAAAAGCTTCTCTCTCAAAATTGTGAATAATCAAATAACTAAGTTAGGCAATCCTCCTGTAATTATTTTGTTCCATTAAATGTTCTATCCATCAGAAATTAATTGTTGTAATTAACAATAGAAGTATTCTCTCTCGTCTTTCTGTGTCACTGAAATGATCTTCTGCATCCCATTACTTGGCATCGTTAAACGAAATGAAGATTGTGTGTCTTCATTTGATGAACAAGACTGTCACCTTCCCTGGATTTTTCTGTATTTTTAGTCTGATCAACAGCAGTCAAATATTTTTCCCCACAGTTACACTACAGCAGTCATACTCAGAGGTTATACACTCCTGAAACTGAACCAATAGTTCTATGATAAACTTTAGTTGCCTCTGAGATGAGCTACATTTAGACCATTTGGCTGAAAACAGGTTTGATGATGAAGCGTATTATTAATATAGCCCAAAATTGAAAGAGATATTAGTTTGCCATTCTACTGTTTGGTATCTGATCGTGATGAATTTTTGAGGATGTTTGTGAGTTCTCTTTAAGGAAAATTTTCAAAATAGCATAAGAGAACATTTTACCCAAATCCTGTCATACCGTGGGGAGGTGAGGGTTGGTTCAGTTTTTTAGAATCTTATGTCAGTCTTGAGATGCTGTTACTTTTCACTTACATAGGTTGTTTAAGCCTGGAGTTCCCACCTGGCCACTAATGAGTGGATTCTGTCCTCAAATGGATTATCTGAGACCCAAGGAAGTCCATTTTACTGTATTCTAGCCTTCAGAGGTTAAGCATCTACAATGCTAATTAATTCCCTCCTAAAATAAAGGTGAAATGTGAAATCCATTCCACTGAAATTTAGACCATGAAAAATTAGGTATGCACGCTAAGCTGGGGTTTCTTCTGTACTCAGGAGAGAGAGATGCTGCTTAGAAGATCATTCTGACAAGTATTCATGATAATGAGTGTGACCATACCTTCTGAGGATGCCTCTCTTTTCCTACTGACCATAGGTGGGACCTGAACAATTTCTAACTTTAGAAAACTACACCTTGATGAAGTAAATCCCAGACTTACTGACAAATGTTTCCTTATCCAATTCAAAAGACATCAAAATAGCATTTTTCACATCTAGGAAGTATCTGTGATTCCATGGCAACCTCCTCTGCCAGAATCTGCGGATGGATTGACATCTCTTCAGTCTGTCTGTCTGATGTACACTCCATTGCAGGAGTTTGTTATTGCCTCTATAGTATCCTGAGCAGCAGTTTAATACTCCTTTCATTCACACTGAAGCAAAGCAGGTGTAATTCAGTGAACCAAGAAATAACTCTTTGTGCAAGAGCAGAATTAGGTCTGTTTTAAAGTGAACAACTACGACAGGTGTATCAGGCATATCATGTATACATCCTCTTAAAGACATGAATGAAAAGGTTAAGGAGAAAAGCAAAAAGCAGAAAAAAGTGTGTCACATAGGAAGGAATTGGACAAGAATATTATCTGCATGTTTCAGTAACTTGCTTTTTGATTTTATTTTTCAGTTATGTAAACCAGTGCTCTGGTCTTACCATTTTTGAGTTTATTGAATATTAATGCCTTTCTTCTAAGAAGTTAATGGACTCACTGAAATCTCCAAATATGCAGAGTATCTCTGCTTATAGCTAGAGGTTGCAATGCTTGCTACAGATGATCTTTCTTAAGGTGATGCAGTGAAATAATATCTTGGCTCCTGATCATCTGCTGTAGCTACTAGACGGTTCATATTAATATTGCATTCAATCTTTCACTGTGTCAGTGAAATCTTTTTCTCCTCTTTTTCTTTAAATAAAATGCACTTGGTTACAGTTTTTGTGAAATTCTATCTCACCTTTTTGGGATGTGGCCCCAACAACATCAGAGAAACCCATTTTACACGAGAGACCCCTCCCCTCATTACTGCTGCTTCAGCTCTTCAGCTCATTTTCTCTCAAGTGTTGTGGTTCTGAGGAGTTTAAGCAACCATAGATGGTGCTGTGCCGTAATTCTTTGATTTCTTTTTTTTTTTTTTTTTAAAGTACCTAAAAGAGACATGGAGACCAGCAGGAAAGAATCAGTGGTTATAGTTTTCAGACGAAAATAATAAAATAAAATAAAAATAAAAACAGATTGGATTAGTTCAAAACAAACTCAGTGGGTGTTCTGGTGTACTTCTGAATTCTCAGCTTCTTTTACAGTCTCTCCAATATATATGTTTTTATACTTCTGCTTATTTCTTTCCTACAGCTCTCCTCTGACAGCACCACCACCTCTGGCTGTCCTTTTCATTCTGGTACTTACTGGGTAGTCCATTTTGTGAGTGTCTCACAGCTTGCCACCTTCATTTACTTTGCTACATGCAGAAAAGCATCATTGCAGAAGCTTTTGTTCATATTTAAGTTTATCAGTGTCTGTCTTTTTGTTGATCTCTATGAATTATCCTCCGTACAATATATGCTTCTGAAGTTCAACTGGAGATGAACTTAAAATCATGAAATGGAGTATTGATCCAGAATCTGGTCTGAATTTCTCCAGCTAGGAGGCCAGGGTAGTTTACCGAACAAGAAGTGCAGAAGCTTACCTGAGCCCTTTGAACTTCAGAGTTGTCTCTATGATACTGAGCTAGAAATGTCCTGGGAAAGCCACTTCTGAGAGGTTTTCAGTTTTAGTTCAGCTGAAGAGGTCTGGAAGCATCCTGTCGTATAGTACTACTTTGAAAATGAGTGCCATGACTATAAATCATAATTTAAACAAAACCCCAACTTATATTTTTACAAATACCCACCCAAAAGTTCCCTTTAGATTTGATACTTGGCCCAAGATTGGCTCATTACTGTGCCTTAAAACCAGTCCCTTAATTCCTAGGTGTTGCAGGGAAAAAAAAAACCTGCCTAATTCATGTGGTTTAAATCAAATCAGTATCAAGGAGGTATGTCGATTCATTAACGACACATCATTATCTTGCAATCAGTGAGCTATACAGTCAGGATCAATTCAGCAATGAAACAAACCACAACACTAGACACTTACAAAATGCTAACAAACGTCTATGCACTTCCAGACATCCTCCTGTAACTAAGCCCTAAAAGTTGTAATCATGCCCACATGCACATAACTCCCCCCAGGATCTGGGGGTTACAAGCACGCATCCCTCTCCTCAGAGCTGTTTCCCCCATTTTCACACCCCTTCTCTTGGGGATGTGATGGCCATACCCCTGTGGGTACCCACACCAGTACCTGCAGTCCCCTAATCCCCACCTGAGTCATCGACATCTGCACACACCCGGTGCGGGTCTCTCTTTGCTGCCTCTGCTCTGTAAAGTGGGAAGAGAACTGTATTGCCCTTATCTTTCAATTATTTTTTTAGGTGGTAGGCAGCATGATCCACGTTTACCACCCATTCATGCAAACATACCTGAACACCAGCTGATTATTCATTCCACCGCTGTATGTGGCAGCACAGTGCGTGTCCTTGGTAATCCTGCTAAGTGCTCAGCTATTTTGTGGCAGTGAGCTCAACGTGATCATTACTGAGTAGTTATTTACTTTTTCATCTTTTGTTAAATATAATCAAAGAAAGATACCTAGCACTTTCTTAAAAATTCCCTAAAATTCACTCCAAATATCACCCTGTGAGATCTCAGTTTGCAGAAAAATTCTTGGTTCAATAAAAGGGGAAAAAATCTTTCAAAACTGGTATTTTTTGAATGCAAGAATTTCTGAATTGCTTTTCTCTTTGCTTCCTGCTTGGCTATGTATTTTCATTTTTTTTTCATCTTGTAAACACAAAAAAGTTCCAAGTAATTTTTAAAGGAAGAGCTTAATAAACACCAACTGGACTCCAGAGAATCTTTATTTTTATTTTAATAAATATCCATTTTGGACACCCTTACAAATGTCATGGACTACAATAATATTCATATTCTTTCTGCTTGTGAAATAAAATGTACTGATCTGAAAAGCAGAAATACAGTGATTAGTACTCTAGTGGGTAGAGTCTATATTATACTTCAACAGTCTTTGTTTCAGTTAACATCATTAGAATATTTGAATGTTTAGCTGCTAATAGATGGGCAAAGTTCTGTTCTGGATAAGATAATTTTTATATGGGAATAGTTGTCACAAATTCCATTCTGTTTATTAGGGAAAGTTTTGATCAAACAGGGAAGTGTCTTGATGCAGTCAAGTGGTTTGGTCCAGTGCTGATGTTTTCTGAAAGTTTAGTCAATCTATTCATCTCCAATGAAATGATTTTTTTTCTGCCTGCTGTATCCCTTATGCTTAAATAGTTAAAAATTATTCCAGCAGTTGCTGAGGCACCTAGAAGGAGAATCTCTAAGGTATTTGCAGCCTTATTTATGAATTGCTTTGATGAGCAGAGTTCACTGACAGCCAAGGGAGCAACAGATATGTTTATGGCTCATCTTGATACATGGGGGAGGTCAGTAACCAGCTGAGACTGTACATTATTTTCTTCCATTCAGCAATATATGCAATGAAAAACAGCAGTGCAGTGTAGAGGTGAAAAATGCACATGTCACCATAACTACATTCTTCTGGGGGAGAGTGAGGAAAAGATTCTCAGGTGTTGGAAGTGCAAGAAGATAGTATGAATAATACAATACCTAGAGGAAGGTATGTGTTGCAACAGTAAGAAAATGTTTGTGCTACAGAAAAAGTCTTTAAGAGACCTTACCTGCAAATATCGACTTGAGGAGGAGCATATGCATAGCCTGGTGCACAAGAGGTCCTTTTTGAAAGTGAAGAAAATGAGAAGCTTTTATTAAGGCAAGAGACCAGTTTATGATTGCTCTTTATAAATACACTGGATGGGAAAGTATCAGAGAAGAAAAATACCTAGAGCCACAAGGTCCAATGGGCCATAAACTGGTCACAAATGTGTTTTAATTAGGAACTATAAAGAAAACTTGAACACTAGAGTAAATCTAGAGCCAGAATGGAGAAATAACTTCTGAGCTAATTTCAAAGTTATTCACAAAAGGGATGCTGTGAGATAAAGCGTGCAGAGGACTGGATGCACTGACCAAAGAGATTCCTCTCTATTATGTATTCCTAAACTTTTCTTCCAAATTTACACTGAATGAAAGCCTAACATTTCAGCTAATCTCTTGCTAACAACTTTCTTTGAAGGAAGACGGTATGGAAATCAGTTGATATGGGTCCCTCGTGTGTGACAGATTTCAGAGAAGAGTATTTTCCTTCCTTGCATTCTTTGGGATCTTCTGGGGTCAAAAACATATGAATTATCACAGCCCCACAGTTGTCTGTCTTATTGTCAATCTTTTGCATTTCCAAGTGCTAGATACCGAGCAAGACATGTAAACATAAACAATGGAGTGGATGAACATATAAGGGAAAGACTTAAAAATCTTAAGTCTCACGTTTTACCCCAGTCTTCTGACAATTTTCTGGCCTACTGAGATGTGCAGACCATTAGAAACTCACAATCTTAAGTCTTCCACTTTTTTCCATACACATTTTTGTATCTCACTCACTTCTATTGAGCTGGGGGTTACTCTCCCTGCTTTCAAATGCCTTCTCCAGAGTTGTAATTTTTAGCACTCTACTCAAGCTACTCCTCTTTTTCTCTCTGTCCTGATTCTAACTTTAAATGATGAAATCTATATGCAATTACCACCCAATTACCTTTGCTTGTTATAAACCTTCTTCCTCCCACCCACTTTCCTTCATCTCTTGTTATGATTCTTGTTTCTCTGCTTTGAGCCAGAGATCATGTCTTTTTCATAATTTCTGAAGAGAACTTCACAAACACAGGATGCTATATAAATAGTTATTAGTGAGGATGAAGAGGTGAAGTAAAATTCTCCAAAATAATTCTACATTATAGATAAAGCTGTGATCATGATCAGCTTGGCTTTTGCAGTCATCTAGAGTAACTTATCCTTTATGGCCCTTTCTGGAGAAACAGAAGAAAAACAGGTATTAGGTTTACTTCTTTGAAATACCAAATTCCAGATTCTGCTTATTGCTTTCCTTACTGCCTTACTTGGCCACACCGTAGCATATTTGTCTGCCTAGGTGGTTATTTGTCTAATAGAAAATCACAGCAGCTCTAGGAACTTTTTTCCCCCACATTTATACAATGAATATTTACATATATATTACAAATGAAATTTCTACATCACGTAAAACACATAGAAATAATTTTTGATCTGTTTATATAGCAGCCAGGATACTGCAAATAACATAATCAAGTTGAACAGCATCTCTAATCCTCCCTGAAATTCAGCTTATGGAAGGGAAAGTATACTAATAGATTGCTTTTCTTCTGAAATACATTCAATATAGGACAAAGAAATACATAATGAATAGAATTACTTTTTGAGGGGTTGGAGGATTCTTCTACATATCTAGGAAATTTACCATAGGGAACCAACTTATATGAAGATGAGACTTTACTAGGGAAATTTTTTTTATTTAACACCCTAGGTTTTCAGTGGTTCTCTGAATTTTTATTATTGGAGAAGAATTTTATTTAGTTTTTGTTTTGGTTTGCCGAGTTACATCTACTTATACCAACATTTCTCAAATATTCAGCCAGCCAAATGTTCAGTCATGAACAATTACAGTTACAAGACTGTATGATTTGCATATTAGTTGATAGGTATTATTTGATAACCCTATACTCTATTGATACTCTTTCAGTTTCGGGCTATTCAATGCTTGTTTTCACCTATATATACAGGACATCAATAATTTCTGGAAAAGATCCACAGTTCCACAAGATTTCAAATTTTGGAAACCCTTACTAGTAAAGATATTTTAAACTTACCTTGGGGTCTTCCTCGAAGCACGTCTAAAACTGCTACATCAGTTCACAGAGGTTATGGGAACAAGACCTAATCTATTCTATGATAAGTTACTCTATAATGAGTTACTAGCAGAATCAGACATAGGATTAAAAGAAATCCTATTCTTAGTTTCCCCATTTCACCTGTTAACTATTCCTTGTAATGCATTGAGAAGAACACAATTCTCATGTTTATCAACAACAACAGCAGCTAGTTTTGGACACAGTTATTAAAATGTAAACTTTTCCTCAAACACATCATCTGCCACTCTTTAAAACTATGCCAACCTCTTTGCAGACATCTCAAAAGATATGCACAAATAAGTTCAATGGATGCATCACAGATTTATTATTCTTGCTTTTAGAGTGAGTTTAAGGAAAAAACATGCTATTAGTTTTACTTCAAAGAGTGCCACTTACCTGAAGAGGCTGAAAAACAGGGTTTTTTTAATAGATCAGAAAGAAAAACAGAGAGAGAAAAGGCACAGAGCAAAACTATAGTGCTCTTAAGTTTGCTTAAAATTCTCTGCTAGAAATCCTTTGCTGTTTTTCAGCCATTCTTAAAGCACAGTGCAAGCCAGTCACTCATACCCAACGCCTCAGGACCCCCATCACTCCACAGCTGCAGAACTGCTGAGCTGCCACAGGTTCACAGCAGACCGAGTCAGCACTTCAGGCCCTTGAAGCTCACTTGTGTCTCCTCAGACCAATATTCGTGAAATGTTCAATTAATAACTGTGACTGATCATGTGCCATTATGGCACCTTATACCCCAGGAAAATGCAAACATCTAAGTCCCACATGGGGACGAAGGGAGTTTGAAAAGTAGGGCTACTGAGAAATGTAACATAATTGAATACCCTTTAAAAGACAAAACTCCTTATAACATTACTTAGGCAGTAATTTTGATTCAAATAATGTCAGTAACATTATTTAAAATCCTTTTAGATAAGAACACCCACCCCCGCACTCATCTCTTCATCAACTGACACCTGTCAAGGAGAAACTGTGGGGGGAAGGACTGCTCTTTAAAAGGAATTTAAATAATGTTAATACGTTGCTCAAGAATATTTGGCAGACGCTTTTCTTTTCTTCCTGGCAGCTCTTTTCTTTGACCCTCATGTGCTTATGCAATACTCTTGCAGAAGAACCAGGAAAATATGAAAATACTTCAGTTGGAGTTAATCATTTCA
>NW_009626126.1:36202-36590 GCF_000690535.1 Cariama cristata | reverse complement strand
AGCAGTAAAATAATGTTAAATTATTTAATTTTTCCTGTAAAAACTACAACTGTATAAATAATACAATATATTAGCTTTTTAAAAATATTGCATTTAGAATCATAGAATCATTAAGGTTGGAAAAGATCTTTAAGGTCATCAAGTCCGTTAACCTAACACTGCCAAGTCCACTAATAAACCATGTCCCTAAGCAATGCATCTACACGTCTTTTAAATACCTCCAGGGATGGGGACTCAACCACTTCCCTGGGCAGCCTGTTCCAATCCTTAACAACCCTTTTGGTGAAGAGATTTTGCCTGATATCCAGTCTAAACCTCCCCTGGCACAACCTGAGGTCATGTCCTCTTGTCCTGTCACTCCTTACATGGGAGAAGAGAACGACCCCCA
>NW_009626126.1:20117-35602 GCF_000690535.1 Cariama cristata | reverse complement strand
GAAACCAGTATTTGAGGTGCGGCCTCACCAGCGTAGAGTACAAAGGGATGATCACTGCCCTGGTCCTGCTGGCCACACTATGGCTGATACAGGCCAGGATGCTGTTGGCCTTCTTGGTCACCTGGCCACACTGCTGACTCATGTTCAGCCGGCTGTCAACCAACACCTCCAGGTCCTTTTTGGTCGGACAGCTTTCCAGCCACTCTTCCCCAAGCCTGCAGCGTTGCATGGGGTTGTTGTGATACAAGTGCAGGACCCAGCACTTGGCTTTGTCGAGTCTCATACAATTGGCCTCAGCCCAATGATCCAGCCTGTCCACATCCCTCTGCAGAACCTTCCTACCCTCCAGTGGATCAACACTCTCACCCAACTTGATGCTGTCTGCAAACTGACTAAGGGTGCACTCAATCCCCTCATCCAGGTCATTGATAAAGATGTTAAACAGAACTGGCCTAAGTACTGAGCCCTGGGGAACACCACTTGTGACCGGCTGCCAAAAGGATTTAACTCCATTCACAACTCTTGGGCTTGGCCATCCAGTCAGGTTTTTACCCAGTGAAGAGTACACCTGCCCAAGAGATGGGCATCAAGTTAACAGCAGATATTTGTCAATATCAAAGTCAGTAACAGTACACACTGGATACAACAGAGGTGTCAAACAAGCTTCTCAAAAAGTGCTTCAGTATTTTAATTAGTATGTTCATTAATGATGAACAGGGTTTAAATTCACAGATATTGGAGAAAGTTCTGAAAACAAACAAAAAAAAGAAATAGAAAGAAAATCAACCAACATGGGTTAGAAGCATAGACAGAAACCAGCAAACAATGAGATTCATATTTTTGGAAGGAGAAGTAAAGTAATTTATGTACAGGAAATAGTCCAATGAAAGACAGGAGTAACAGGAAATATTGAAGTACAGAGAAATTATGTGGTCTCATGATGTTCCATACTATAGCATTTGCAAAAAAAAATTTGATACTAATATAATTTTCTTGCAAGTATTAATAAAAAAGTGGCCTTCCATATTCACTTTTTCACATAGAATAAAAGCAAATCAAGAACAGCAAAGAAGATCAGATGAAAAATATGATGACCAGGGAGAACAGTTTACAGGGAAACATTAATGGGATTACATTCTCATTTAAGATGAGAGACAGAGACACTCCTGAACACTGACACTTCTCAGAGATCACTTCAGTTTATTTACCTTTGGTAATCCAAGCCAGTCCTTAGCTACTTTCCTTCATAAATCTGTGCAAGAAGTCAAGGCTGTTCATGCTAGCCCAAAACAGGCAGAAAGAACTACTGTGGTGATAATTTCATTATTAGGAAGCGATTACCTCCACAATTAATGGCAGTAATCACGCAAAGGGAGGTATTACCTTCAGCAAAGGACCCAGATGACAAGGTGGGAGTAGAAGCCTGACTTTTTGGTTGGATAAAATCAGGTGCAATGAATTTCCACCATAAAAGTCACCACCAATTTTGCAGCCCTGCAATCTGTGGTGCACACTACATTCATGGTGAATTTAGGACAGTTGCAGCAAAATGAGTATTTTAGGGAGAGCAGTTTTGCAGTGATGGAGAGGTGGTGTTGAGGACCAAACACTCAGAAGGTCTTCTTCCACTACTAGATTCTAGCTACTAACTGATTTGCTTATGATGCTTGAAGTTTGGTTCTGTCCTACCTGCCTGAACCTCTTGGCTTCTTTGGGAACATGAGCAGATGAGTTACTGATGGATCAGTAGCATTAACAGCAATTACTGGCCAGGGGCTGAGCCCCACACCTGAGAGGATTGCAGGCACCAGACAATAACCAAGCAAGTGATGGAAAGAGAAGTCAAATGTAGCAGTCAGCGTGTGTCTCTCTCCCACCTCTCAATGTCTTCAGTTATGAATCCCTCACTGCTGTCTTATGTATGCAGCAACACTAAGGCCATAATCAGAACAGAGATGCCTCATTTAATAATAATTCATTTAATAATATTGAGAGCAGCCCTGAGGAGAAGGACTTGGGGTTGTTGGTTGACCCAGTGATGTGCACTGGCAGCCTTGAAAGCCAACCGTACCCTGGGCTGCATCCCAAGCAGGGTGGCCAGCAGGTCGAGGGAGGGGATTCTGCCCCTCTGCTCTGCTCTGGTGAGACCCCCCTGCAGTACTGCCTTCAGCTCTGGGGTCCTCAGCACAAGAAGGACATGGACCTGTTGGAGTGAGTCCAGAGGAGGCCACAAAGATGATCCGAGGGCTGGAGCACCTCTGCTGTGAGGTCAGGCTGAGAGAGTTGGGATTGTTCAGCCTGGAGAAAAGAAGGCTCAGGCAGACCTTAGAGCAGCCTTCCAGTACCTAAAGGGGCCTACAAGAAAGCTGGGGAGGGACTTTTGACAAGAGCAGGGAGTGATAGGACAGGAGCAATGGCTTTAAACTGGAAGAGGGAAGATTTAGATTAGATATTAGGAACAAATTCTTCATCATGAGGGTGGTGAGGCAGTGGCACAGGTCACCCAGAGAAGCTGTGGATGCCCCATCCCTGGAAGTGTTCAAGGCCAGGTTGGATGGGGCTTTGAGCAGCAACCTGGTGTGGTGGGAGGTGTCCCTGCCCATGGCAGGGGGGTTGGGACTGGATGATCTTTAAGGTCCCTTCCAACCCAAATCATTTGATGATTCTATGATTCTATAATGTTGTGATCTAAATTCTGTAGGTTCTTCATAACTTCTCTTGTGTTTCTTGTATCCATTTTTTGACTACTCATTATATTAGGAAACTCAGGAGAAGATTACTTAGGTGAGTTTTCTTCTCATTGAACAAAAATATCTTTCTCTGACTTGGGTTGAGCAAGTCAGGACAATAGGTTACCTAGCTCAAGCCTAGAAGTGTAACACAACTCAGGTAGAGCAGGTGTTTTTTTTGTCTGTTATGCTGGGTGTGTATGTGTAAAATAAGGAGATAAAAATCCACTTATTTGCAAAGAGAATTCATGTGTATTTGAAAGTACTTTAAGCTTTTCAGATTAGTGGTCCAGTAAGCCTTGTATACTATTTTGTTATTGTGCTATCACAATTAATTACTGAGTTTTGAACTGTTTCCACTTTTTCTTTCTTTTTTAAGTCTTAAAAATAGAAAACAACAAAAAATATATACTTTGAGCATATTTGGGAGTTCCAGATTAACTGAAACATACAGGCAGATGTTATGTGACCTTCCAGACACTCCTGGCACATTGCCTGTCCCGTATAAGTTACAATACACTTCTGTCCTGTTCAGTGTGTTTGGCAACAGCCACACCACATTCAGGTCCTTGTCCTCTCCAGAGCGGTAGCTACCAATGGAGCAGAAATGCGCCAGGTGTATGGGTATGTGATGTAGAGAAGAATGGTTTACATTTGTACTGCTTTCCTTTCTCATTACGCTTTTTTATGACAATGAATTCACGAGTGGCTATTTCTTATTCCATCAATCTTTGCCAGGACACCGAAGTATCAAAATTGTAATGACTCATGCAGTCTCGGAAAGATAATGTGAACATATACTACCTTGACTTTATCATTGCTCTGTAATTCAATTGCCTATGTTTTTTTCGTTCTCTTTGGTTTTGACCTTCCTGATCTCGTAGAAATATAAGCTTACACTGTCCAAATGCAGGTGTCTGAAGTTCTTTCAGTCAGAAAAGATAAGGAAGCCCTTTTTCAGTACTCCTGAGTGACCAGAATTGTTTAGTTCTATGTTTCAATGATTACAATCCTCGGTGGTGAATAAAGAACTCTGTTTGCATCTGATTAAGCACTTAGAGTAAGGTTGTCCCTGTCTCTTGATAGAGAAAATGTACAAAGCAGAAAGGAAATATGTGCTAAATATTTAGAGGTTGGGGACTGGACACGGAGAAATTTTGGCATACAAAGAAGCTGCCACCACCCTAGAGGTAACTGGGATCACGGTTTATCTCCTCAACAATTTTAGTCTAGGATTCCAACACAATCAAGAGAGAAAAAGGGGCCTGTCTAGAGGGAGACTGATCTTATGATGCAATATATTCCTAAGGTTGTTCAAGTGAGCAGTCCTATTTCTCTATAGCAATTGGAAGTGGATTCTAAAGAACTCACTGTAGATATAAATATCTACTCTTCAACCATCTAAAGTTAGATGAGACAAACTTACCCAATGGACATCAGCAACTTGCTGGTAGCTCTACAAGGATATGTGCTTATACCATAGTAAATGTGTATAGTTCAAGATTAATTATATTACCAATGAATCCATGACACTGTAGTCCAAAGTGGAGGTAGATGTGTGCATGAACAGGTAGCTCAGAACACTGTAAATCTTTCCACTGTGTTTGATTATGAAAGAGGGAAAAATGTTTAAACCAAGCACAGATACACAGCACAGTAAGAAAATGTGAACTGCTTTGTATCACTTCTGTTAAAGATATAAAATTGATATTGTCATCATTAATAGAAGCAAAACCCAAGGAAAAAGATTGGTAACCACTGAAGTAGGGCAACCTTTTTACAGTGGAATCAATTAAATACATGCTGCTCTCTTAAAATACACCACTTCATTTTAAGGAGCTTAAGGTATGAATAACAAGACCATAAAATGTTAATAACTATAATAACTGTAGCTTCTACGATATTTTTTAACTGTGCGGAACTGTAATGTGACAAGTAACAATAAAAAGAACTTGCAGAAATTACTTGGGTTAGGAAAGGTTGAGAGATTTTACTGAGAAAGCTCTGCTCTTTCACCTCTTTGACTTTGAATGAACAAAGGTCCAGACAAGTGAAGCGATCAGGTAGTTTTTTTCAAGCCACGCCTTAGGAACAGCCATCGTCTTTATTTTGTTACTGCTGTTTATATTACTGTGATGCCTAGAGGTCTCGTCATGAACTATTGTGCTAAGCACTGAAAAATACAGATTAAAATGACAGTGGCTGTCTCTGAGAGCTTGTATGTGAAGTGTGAGGCAAGAGAAAACAGCCTCATGCAAAGAGACAGAACAACACAAGGGAACATTTTCTTTCTTGGTCAGTCTGATAAGCAATGGCCAAATTTGTGAGTTGTTTTTTTTTTTTCTCAGAAGTCTCAATGGTAAGAGCTTCATAAGGGATTTGCAAGAAAGTAGAGTTTTGTGGAAGATTTTGGAGGGCTCCCTTCAGCCAAACAGGCTGTGTGGTAGGGGTTCGAAAAATGTCTTTTACATGTCTGAGAGGGGACTAATGGAGACTGGACACTAAACAGCTGATTTCAGCTGAACCAGGATGAGGAAGGTCCTTTGGAGGACATATGGAAGGAACAAAACAAAGGGAACTGGGAATCATCAAAGCCAATAAAGAGTAAAAGAATCTTCAGATGTGCTGCAAATGGATAGCAGGCCAAGGAGAACTGAATGTGGTGCCCAAGCCAGATTCTGAAAGCTTGAAAATATTTAGCATTCCCTCTCTGCTCTGCTGCCTGCAAAGGCACATCTGTAAGGAGGGAGAAGCATCTTAGAAGACATCATCGCTGCTCCAGTCAAAGTCATAGAAAATACAGTAGACTCATTCTGCCTCCCATCACATGGGAGAAGCGCCTGAAAAATGCAGTATGGATGGGCTGTTTCACCCAACTTTACGTGCATACTGTCAGCAGTTCCTGAAATCTATAGCCCGATAGAGGTGAGGCAGCTGCAGGTCTGTGTCCCCAGGTCCAACCAGGAGTGAGTCTGGGCATACATTCCCAATAGGTACATGCCTGGTCATATGAAACAACACAGCTGGGCAGACTCAGCATTCACATGAACGCAAACAGCATCATTGGCCTCATTCTGTTCTCTAGCAGGAGGAAAGTCCATTAATTGTAAAAAATCTTTATGTATAGCTATGTACAATGTAGATCCAGTCAGTAAGTGGACTCAGTCTGCCTGATAGTTGCACCTGTATCACCAGTCTCCCCCTTGCCCCCTTTAGAGACATGCATACACAAGCTGTTATCTCAGTCAGTTCCCAAACCCTACAGTCTTTCCAGCAGTTGGTCTGAATCCCCAGTCCCTCCTGTAGCCAAGTCCCACAGCTGCTCCCAGTTACACGGCCCCCACTGGCTCCCGACCACTTGACCCTATTCATCAACTAGCCTGGCTTGATATTTACTGGTGATGACACACTGCCCTATGCACTTGCTCTCACTCCAGTTGCTGGTGCCATAGACTCAAGGATCTCTAAAATCAAGAGATGTTCCTGATGATGCTATACCTTGTTCTGCTCTGGGATGCTCCAAATCAATGCTTACATACATCTTTGCAGAAGCAACCCTAGAAAAGCAAAGCATTGATTATTTCATTCTTTTTGACAGTGAGGAAAATATATACTTATTATGACAAAAAAATTGTATTGCACATTTTGTCTGAGAAGCTATGACACAGGAGAAAGAAAGTGGTTCTTGATTCTTACCCTCAGAAGTACCAAGACTGCCTCTCCTTTCAGCAAGAAGAACAAATGGTAGCACAGAAGGCGGTTTACCCATACAATTATCCTCCATTCACAGAACACAAGATGCGTAGTTAAAATACTGCTTGCACCACCCTCCGTGAAATGCTGAGCTGCTCTCACAGCTTGTGAGGCATGGCTGTCCAGGGGAACAAGGGCAATGGTGCCCCGCCTTCTATGGGCAGATGTCTCTTCTGGGAAGCAAAAGCAAATGCAAGATGTTACTATGGTTTCCCAGGTGTAGCAGTAAGCAAGATGTTTCCAGTGTCACCTGCATTATTTAATTATTATTGGGTAAAGGAGTGGTCGCTGGAAAAAAAGTTACATCAGCAGAGCCAGGTGTTTTCCACTGCTTATATTCATTTCTGTGATTTTAATTGGGTTGAGTCCTAGATGTGAAATTTTCCTGTACAACAGCAGGAAGGAAGGAAGGAAGGAAGGAAGGAAGGAAGGAAGGAAGGAAGGAAGGAAGGAAGGAAGGAAGGAAGGAAGGAAGGAAGGAAGGAAGGAAGGAAGGAAGGAAGGGAGGGAAGGTTTAATTTGAAAAAAAAGTCTTTCAGTTGACTTGTTTTAGCATTGACCTGCTTACCAAATGTGCAAGTCCAAAGCACTGTTCAAATCTGTCTTTCTCTGCTTTAAAATTCCAGTGTAGGTTGTACAGATTTTCATCATCTCTCACTTCAGCTCTCGTATTTCCTATTTCACTGCCCTTCTGCTTTCTCTTGCTCCATGCCTATGGCTGTAATTCACACCTGTTCAGGTTCCTGGTCCTCTTTTCAAGTCCCTGAGCAACCTGTGACCTGTTGGCTATTTACCATTTAGCTGCAGTTCTTCCTTGCTTAAATCCCTCGCTTGTGTGTGTGTGTTTTACAGCACACCAAGTACAGAGGCAAACACACACTGCTTATTTACGGGCAGACCAAAAACTGCATGGCCAGGTGGATATGAATCCAAATTCAAATTAATATAGCGCACTCCTGCTAGGTTCAGACAGGAATAAAACTCCTCCATTCACTGTTTGTGGGAAAGTGAACTGTTTCAAGGCTGGAATCTGTTTTAACCTTACTAAGAATAGTAAAAAGTCTGAGAAAACTTAGTGTAGGACCGACCCTGAGCCAGTTCCTCTAAATGACCTTTACATACTTTGCAGCTTAGAGTACGGGCAGAGGTGACCCATGACCATGATGTATCTGCATAGGACTTAGCAAGTACTCATTGTACTGTGGCAAGCACTGGGATATAACTTTTACACAGAGCACAGGCAGATAAATCTCATACCTTCACCGCTTTTGTCCATGTATCTTTTTAAAGTTTTTAATCTGTCACGAATGACTGCATACTAAATATCTAGGCAGATAGATTAGATAGATGCCAACCCAAAGAGGAGCAATCACCTCTTTCTGTAAGAAAGTGTTTGCACAGGACATTGCAGGAAATTAATTCCAAATTAATTTTTAATGGTTTAACGAAGCAGTGTAAATACATATTATTAGGAAATCAATGTGGATATAATTTAGCTTACTTTAAATCACTTTACATCCATATAGTTATGTAATTTGGGTAAGTTTTCCTGATTTTTGCTGTAGAGGTGAGCCATGAGCCTTCCAGAAGTGACAATTCTCTTTGGTACTGTGAAAAGTCATGCCCGAAATTGTTAAGAATAGAGGTGGTCAGAGGTGTTTCCATTGAAAATTCCAGTCTGTACATAAAGAGCAAAATCACAAAAAGCTATTTGGGGATGAAACACCTAAACATAGAAAATTTTCAGTTTTCAACAAAAAAATTCTACTTTGAGGACGTTTGGGAACTTATTTTTTCTGTGTAATCCCTTAAAATAAAGTGGGGTTATTTGTTTGTTTGTGTTTTTTTTTCTGATTTTTACTTGCCAGAAATTAATATAATGAGAACTTTCAATTAAAATAAAATATAGGAATTTTTAAGCCACATAGTGTATAAATCAGAATAAAATTAATTAAAGGATGAAACTCTTTCTTTTTACTGTCTTTCTACCATCACTAGCATTCTTGAGACAACTTATGTCACTGGCTCTGACAATTTAGGGGGGATTTCAGCATCGGTTCTAAGATCCTCGCTTAGACAAATTACAATATTCAAGCAACATTGCCTCCAGGTTTCTGCTTTTAAATTTTATTTCTCATGTGCTTACTGCAGAACCAAGTGAAATGGGCACATCTCCTTCCACTGTGCTGAAATACCCATTGGGCAAAAGAAAGCCTGAGGGATACAAATCCACATTCCTTGACTCTGAGCCCAGAGATTTCTCCTCAGGAAAGTGAAATTTTAAAAAATGTAGAGATTCATTTACCAAATGTATTTTTAAAATCTTCAGCTCAAATTTTATTGTCAGTTGACAACAATAGGAGGGACAGCCCCTGCCTCTGAAGACACCAGGGAAAATAAAACAAAGGGGAAAAAGTGGGAGCACAAATCTGCCACTAAATGATCATGAAGAGTAAATAAGAGAGGACCTGATCCTCTTTATCACCAGACAAATATGGCTATTATGGTAGTCTCAAGCCAGCTGGGACACTAAAGACCCCATAGCAGACTTAGGAACAAGACCACTAGTAGATTAAGTTATTGTAAAGGGAGGAATTCACTTGACTAATGCAGACATTGGGGGTGTGGGTGTCTGCACCTGCACTGGTCACATTAGGCTCTTTTCACAGAGTATGGACACTCCAAGGGTTCATTTATCTCATCACAGACAGCCATAAAAGATCAGATGAATCACAGCATAGAAATGTCTCTCTCCAGTGACAAAAAAGACATCGTCAGTGACCAGCTAAAGTGCAAACACATCCCAGGTGGATAGAGGCAGAGGACAGCAGTCTCAGCCCTTCATCTTCAATCAGCCAAACTGAACTGTTCAGTATGTCTGAAGTCTGATTTTACAATTTTTTTTTTGTAGTGTTTTCTGTCTTCCTTACAGAAATGAACACCCTGCAATTGTGGTCTGTAAAACATCTCATTAAGCTCCAAGGATAGTGATTTCTTACTGAGAAGTAATTAAGTGAGTTTATACTGTGGAAAAGTTACAGATGAGCATTTAGTATTTCTGCAATGGGAACGAAAATATGAACAAGGAAATATTTCCAGTTTCTGATGAGGATAGGCTTTAGGACAGGTCAAAAAAAAAGTCTCATGTTGCAGGGTCATCTATTCAAACTTTGCTTAGCACAGGTGAGCTGTTACTAATTACTGACTAAAATGAAAAAAATTGCCATTATTATTTAGTCCTTAATGGTCCTGTATCAAAAATACCACCACACTGCTGACATTACTTACTAACCTTTACACCTCACTGTTCTCTTCTGCCCATAAATTAAAAGATCATGCAATAGCTTGTGATTGCACCTTGCACTATGCCATGTGGGCTACAGAAGATAAGTCTCTAAGAAAAAATACGTGTTAAATCTGTACATTACATGTGTAGATCACCCTTTCAAAGGATCATATTTGCCTCAGGGAAAACTGGGAAAATCCCATGTCTGACGTAACAAGATAACAATGGATTTGCTGTGCATATACAGGTCAACTGCCCAGTACCTATGCAGCAATTCTGCAGTAACATTGACACTTTGGTTGTTCTGTGTATTGAAAAATGAAACTGATAAATTGATGCATAATGACCTTTTCATGGAGTGGCCAGACTGAATGGAGTTTTTATTCCAAAAAGGACTATTTGGGAAATCTGAATACATTGCCTTCTAGTCTCATATACAGGCTTGATCCCTGTTATAAAGCTGATCCAAAACTATGTAAAAAAAACCAACCAACCAAACCAAACCAAACCAAAACAAAGCCTATGCAAGCTATTTGGTCTTCCTTAGGTGCTAAATAACATTGAAAAAAAAGAATAAACCAAAACCTCAGTAGCAGTGATGGATACATGCCAGTTCTGAGAACCTTTTGTATGCACTAGATGATATTTTATTACTAGATATCTAGCAGTTTCTTTTAAGCTCGTATCTTTTTTAGATTTACCAATGGGAAAAGGAATTAGAAGGCGAGAGAAAAATAAAACTGAACTTCCTACCCTCTCAGTACCTTTGGTTGTTAGTCAAAAACAAGTAGAGAGGAGAAGGGTAAAAATATACTCTTCTGATTGAGTTGGTCCTTTAGTAAAATATAATTAATATAGTTGCAAACTGAAGATGAACTTCCTGTCCGAAACATTTAATTTTACTTGGATTTATACATTCACAGAGCACAATTTTATAAAGACTTTTTAAGAACAACAAAATCTTTAATATAATTACCAGCAATTTATCAATTAATGGCTTGTTGTTGTGCCTAAGTGGGAACATTGTGCTCAGGCAGTGTGTGTGTCTTACCATTTACGAGGCAAACTGTGTAGTTACCACCAATTTCAGAAAAGCTCTAATTAACCATTTAATCAATTTTCATAGATTTGCTTTTTAATATAATGAAGCACTTCTGGCCCCCTACTTTATTATGTTTCAGAAAAAGTATCTACTTGGGAGACATGGGAATTGCTGTTGTAGTCCTGGGGCACATTTAAAGAATGGAGGGAGGACAGAGTGGTCAAAATTAGTTCCTTCAACTGAAAGAAGAGAAAGTTGGCAACCTCATCTGAAATGCACAAAAGCAACAACGAATGAAGTGCCTCAGCCTTGCACTAACCTTATTCTCTTTCTTTCAAAGTGTCTTCACTCTGAGAAGAAGAAATGCATACTTTAGCCTGCTAAATCCAGATCTATTTTTTTTGGTGAACTTTGGTGAAACATTAAGTCTTGAATTCACACAACTTCACTGTTGGCATTGCCTGTAGCATTTCATTTGGCAATATTGTCACCCTTGACACCCTTTAGAGGACAAATTAAATCTTAAAGGTACTGACTCACCTCCTGGAGGATAGTATCTCCTTCCACAAGGAACATATTTCAGACTACATTTTCCAGACATGATTATTGACAGTAACATAAAATAAACTAAACTTATCTCTTTTCAGTATGAAATATCTTCCAAAAAATGTGTTAAATTACTGCTTGTGCTAAAGAGAGCTTTGCAGCATTTGAGGCATGTCTGGTAAACCATTCTGCACCGTTCTCACCCACGTCTCACAGGATGGGATGCAGTTGCTTAAATTTAATTGTGTAGTATTATTGAAAATTCCCTGGGATATCCTGTTTGGTCTCGAGTTGCTGTTCCAGAAGATGCACTTTTGGATATCTACCACCTCCCTGGGGATGTTGTGGATACCTTGGCATGTCTGAAGCTCCACTTGGATGGGGCTCTGAGCAACCTTATCTAGTTGGAGATGTCCCTGCTCACCGCAGGGGGGTTGGATTAGATGACCTCTAAAGGTCCCTTCCAGCCCAAATGATTCTATGATTCTATGATTCAGTATTTTGGCAATTGAATCCTTTCCTCTCTTTCCTGTTCAGCACTGTAACAGCATCCTTATCAAACAGGAAAATTTATGAACTGAATGATGAGAAGTGCATATTTTACAAAGGGTGGGAAGAAGAAACTCTGAGATGTGATAATCTCAATATTTATATACAAGCCCTGAACCCTGGGCAGCTACAGTCCATCTGTCCACCTCGGAGCTGTTTCAGAGGTTGGAGCACATCCCATGAATATGAAATGAACTGATGTTTTTCTGATTGTTTTTACACAGTTCATCCATGTGACATGAAACTGAGCGTTGTTGCTGGTGTCTTTTCTTTTGAGGAGAGTCTTGAAACTAAAAAAAAAGCAGCTGATAAGAATTTTGTATCACCATACGAGTAACTTGCAGTCACACTTTGCCTGTCATATACTACTGTGTGCAGAGAAATGCTTTCAGAGCATCCTCAGTGATCACCTTCCTTTAAAAGTGGGGGTTAAACCAGGAAATTCTGTTCTTACAAGTTTTGTAGTACTTGCAGGATTGCAAGAGTATTATCACATGCTTTGGATCTGAGCGAGAATTGAGGAAGATGAAATTGTCCTTCCCTGCCCATACGCAATGGGTTGTATTTGGATCATATTTGCCCCCAACAAAGTATTAATTACCTGATGACTGACCATGAGATCAATCTAGAAGTGCATTAGGTGACATTTTGTGGCCTGTGATAGATAGGAAATCCAGCCCAGTAACAATGAATTTAGCAATTCCTTCTGGCTAGGGCATATTGAAAGCACTGAATATGCCCACAGATGTTTTTTTTCCATGGATGGGAAGGGATGATCTTGATTTGTATTCAAATTTGGACAAACAACCAAACTGTCTCTCATGATTCAGTGCTGATAGGTTTTGCTCCTGTGGTAAGGGACTTCTTGGTGTTTGAGAGTCAGCACTGCCAAATATCTTATGCCAGAAAGTGAAAATTTCACACTTTTCCTTTTGTTCCACTGCTTGAGATGATGTAGGACATGATAAGAAAGATTTCTAATCCTTATTTGATTTTATGTGCATGTGCTCTTGTAAATTATTTCCAGTTAATATTTCCATAGTACTTTCATTTTAAATTGATGTCTTCTAAAATAAAGCATTAGTTTTTTATATATACAGTTTCTTCTATAAATCACTGGCCTATCAGAATTTACTGTGTCATGTCTTCCATGTGACTCTACAGGGAGGTATCCCCTGCCCAGCATCCTGCCAGGAATCCCTGCAGCCCAGGCGGCAGATGTAAAGGACGTTGGGGTCAGTGTTTAACGTCTGTCATGTCCTTTCACTGAACCTGGCTGAGAAGTAGGACAGGAGGATGCTGCAGTCCAGACTGGGGCAAGGTTATTTCTTCCATGAGAGCAACAGACCGGGATGGGGCAAACAGGGAGAGAGATGGGCTGCTGCAAGCACTGGGAGCCAGTGGGAAAAACACACAACCAGGGGTTGGAGTGATGGAAAAAACAAGAAGGCTCTTGACCCGGAGCTTGTAGAGGGAAGGTGGGAAGAAAGGAGCCTCTTTTATGAGAGAGAGTGGATGGGGAGGGGATTTGTTTCAAATCCTTTTACTTTTTTACTGAACGAGTGCTGCGGCTTCCCTGTTTTACAAAGTTTGAGGATCTCCTTTATATCCTCATAAAATTTAGCTCTAGGTTTGTCAAGCCCTTTTGCTGTTTTTCGGGCCCTCTAAGGAGAAGGTGCAGACAGAACCAGCTCCAAGCCCTGGCTGACTCTGGGACTCGTCAAAGACACTTTCCAGACGCACAGAGAAGATTGTCCCCTGAAGCAGGAGGCCACAGAGCCACTATGAATATCTCCATTTGCTACTCCACCATTTCTGCTCCCCATCTCCCCTTCCTGTGCCTGTCATCTTTTGATTTCCTTGGCCTTCCCATTGCTGCTTCTCCTGTATCCCAAGAAGTTAGGTCTGCCTGGGAATGAAGATATAAGCAATGCAGTTTCTATCATATTTATTTTATAGCCTACCTCATAGTCTTACACCACTCTGAGATGCAGTGAACAATTACATAGAAGGAGGGGTTGTTTCAAGTGAGTCTCTCAGGAGCCACAGATACTCCTGAACCAATCTGGAGAGGTTGCCATAGAGAATCACTAACCTGTCGTTGTAGAATAAATAACGTGAGAGTCAGGAGAAGGTCATACCAATCCTCTCTCTTTTTATAAACCATCTTTAAAGTGTCTGGTCAATGTCATGTCTCACCTGCTCACCTAAAAAGCCATTTGCATTTCTTCTTTATCTGCTTATGATGTGGTGCAGTAAATCTGCAAGGCGCTGCTGTCTCCATCAGGCAGCTGTAGCATTGCCCTGTACCCTCACTGCCTCCCCAGTCAACTATTCAGTGTAAGAAAAGTCTTCATTATTTCTACTTTAAAGTAGTTTGTATTTAAAGAAGAATTATGTTATCTTTACTATTTAAATTCTTTATTGCCTCCCTTTTAATACAAACAAATGCGCGCTGGTTACTGGGCTAAGACAATTTCAACAGGATATATAGCCAAAGAAAATACACATCTGCAATAAAGGAATTCTTCCATTCTTGATGACTGCAAATTCTTTTCAGATTTTCCAATCTATTGTCATATTTGTGTTCCAGCATTTTATAACTAATATCATTGTCAAAGCTGCAAAGTGTTTGCATTTAAAATTACCTCTACTGGCAGATGCACCTGAAACAGATGTAAACTGTTGCTCAAAAGAACTAATAACTTGGTCTTTACCCTTTATTTACACAGAAGAATTGACTTGCTTAGCCTTTTCTGGCAAAATGTTGTTTTATCCTTAGCTTTCACAAGCCGTATTTGTATGAAACTAAAGCAGTCCCTTAGTACAAATAGAAGCAGCAGTTCCTGCCTGTCTAAACCTGGTCATTGAACAGAAATATCCATCCACAAAGCTGATGTATTTTGGAAACCTGACCTGTTTGAACAACAAAAGGTTGGATTTAGTTACAAATGGATTTAGTTACAACAGTTTATCAGTTGGGCTCGGGAATAAAATTTCATTCCTATTTATAAAAAAACCCAAAGCATGATGCACAGTGTATCGTGCATCTGCCTGATGTCAAACGGTCTGCACTCTCCAACAGTCATCTAAGTTTTTATCTTTGTTCCCCTGGAAATAATTGTAGATAAACAGGTGGTACAGAGAGTGGTTTTTTGAGGTTAGAAAGAGATTTGGGAGTGGGGAAAGATAATTTGCAAGGGACTGAGACTATATTCACAAGGTTCACAACTTGAGGTAATAACCATAGTAAAAAACAGGAGGGGAAAACCTTTAAAAGCTTCAAAGACTGATGTTCATTACAAGTCTTTTAATTCTTTATTTTGCAATTGGAATTTTGTTTCAGAAATTAACAACTTCAAAACATTGATGGTATTTGAAATGGAGGAACAACATTAAACCAAACAGTATAAATTTCAGTTAAATCAAATGTTTTCTATTGGCCTGGACACTATTTTCAAAGGAAATATATATTACTCAACAAGAAAGTGTGTATTTTGTTTTGACCCAAAAAGAATATATAGTGGGTTTTTATATATATACACACACAGAGATTTTTATATATATATATATGTATATA
>NW_009626126.1:0-20086 GCF_000690535.1 Cariama cristata | reverse complement strand
TATATATAAAAAACATTATATTTGTTTATTTATTCTTTCATTTATTTATTTTTATCTGGGTATCAAGACAAATAGTCTATCATTTCTACACTGTGAGTTTATGCAAATGTCATGAGCACATGAGATGGAGGAAGGGACTTGGGAATCCAGATTGGTTGTGTCAGCTTTGGGAAGGCATGAGCTACGTTCAGAACAATACCCACTTCTAACCTCTGGATGCACAGAAATCTACAGAGCCAACTTGTTGAATCCATCACAACAATGCTTCCATTTATCTCTTTGATGGGGAATTGTCAATGAAATAGATGCTTTGACTAAATAGTTCTGTACAGCTGGTAACTAATGTATGGTTGTCTGTAGAAGCCTGAACAAGGTTTAATGGAGCTTTATTGCTTTTCATAAAGCCCTATTGTTTTCAGCTCTATTGTTCTATATCATCTAGTAAGATTATTTTAAATACTTTTGACACTTTTGTTAAAGGAAAGACACATCTGCTGGTCTTTGAGACCTGAGGATTCCTACTGTCCTGGACAGCTAGATGTGAGTCTGCTTCTTTTCTCATTTTGGGATCCAACCATAAACGGGGCTGAATGGGTAATCCCAATACCCACATTAGGTGTGAGCACAGCTGGTCGTTGAGATCAACACAAACAGGGAACCGTACCTTTACCAACACCTGCAGAAATAGAAGCAGCAAAATGTCACATGGACTTCAACAGCATCAATAGCCCCGTCCTGTGCTTTCCTCTCCCTTTGGTCAGGCTTCAAGTTTATCCTTATTTTGTATCCCCCTGCTTCTCCATTTCTGTGTGCTGGTTCTTCCTCCATCCACCCTTTCTCTGCCCTTTTCTCTTCACAAATAAACAATCCACATCTAATTGTTTCTCCCTATTGGCCCCGGTTTTGCCAAATCTGAACCTAAATAGAATATTTCTGGTACAGTTACTCTCAGCTCTATCTGCTCTTACTGCTGCTGCGATGTGGGCACTATGTGTAGCCTTCACAAGACTCTGCTCCCCAAAAGGCCCTCAGCACCCCTGTCCATGTATTTGTGGGGTTTGGCTGCCTGTCACGTAACTCCTCTTTAACCACCCATGAAATGCATCCCTCCCTGAAAGATTTGGCTGACTTCTCACACTACAGTTCGTTATGTCTTGCGGTTTCTTGTGTCATGTCCAGTGTTCTTTCTTGTTCAACCTTAGGGCAGAGACTAGTCACCTGACTCGCATACTTTAACAAGTTCTTGTCCCTAAGTTTTTGTCACCTACCTTTAAGGCTTGATCCAAAACCTAACAACCTCAATAGCTACCTTCTGTGAGCCTTGGATCAAATCTTTAATGCTGCTGCCTAACTTTGAAAGATAAGTAGGAACCTTTAATACTAAAAGAGCAGAGTGAGCAATTATTTTGCCACCATCTGGGGACAAATAATTTTCTCTGATTAGTAGAAGTAACCTTCCACCTGAAGCAACTCTAGTAATTGGGAATCAGATACTAAGTCCATCTGCTTAATGTGTTGATTCTTTGGTTTGACCATCTGGCACTCAGGTAGAAGTGGGTTAAAAGCATGATCTTTACAATAAAATTGATTCCCCTTGGGTTGAATTCCCCAGGTAACTATAGCGTCATTATTTTTACAGCACCTGTGTTTGACTTTCAAATTAGAAAATCCTGATTTAAAGCTGTATAAGCTATATATGTGTTACACCAGTTTTTAAGTCCTAATCAGAAAACAGTGAAAAATGCTTATTTCTGATATTCCATGCCTCTTAAAATCATTTCAAGAATTCCACTGATTTCTGAGTGATCAAGGATGATATCAAGATCTCAAGAGCTCTTCAGAAATCAGAACTAATAAGGTCAACATTTTGTATTGACAGGGCTGATTCCTTTTTAGTTGACATTACTGTATCTGTAAGGGTTCTCTGTAATTAACTCACTAATTCAGACATAAGGATACTACCTAATTAAGTACACAGACTAGTCCCAGAAACTCTTTAGAAAAATGTTTGCATTTAGGAGTCCCCTTCTATAAACTGCTATTCATTCAAAATCAGTTAAATTATTTTTCTTTGTGGGTAAGGATAGTGTTTCCAGGATCAGGATTCGGCTGAGATCAGAATCTATTTCTGGTGTCCACAAGAAAAATTGGAAAAGACAATGCATTGGGTGAACACTGACATAATTGATTTTACTTCTTAATCTCTTGGTGTTGATGACATTACGCAGCCCTACACTTTCTAAGTGCAGTCCCCTTTCCCCTTTTGCCCTCCAAAATTGGTAATGTAGTCTTTAATATATTAACAAGGAAGAGAAGCACTACATCATTAAAAGCAAAGTTATTCTTTCTCTTTTGTGAAATGTTATACTCTGACATTTCTGACAATTCTCTCTTTATAAAAGTTTGCAAATGCATTTCTTTGCTTGTATATGTATCAAGTTCCATAGATCTGTAATGATTGGATTCTTGCCATAAAAAATAAAAGCCTATAAAATAATTAGGAAGAACACAAGCTAATAATAAACATTAGATTTTTAAATGGGCTTTAATTAAATTATTGCAATCTGATTATATATGTTCAAAGTAACTTTTTAGGAGTCAGCTTTTTCCTAGATGTGGCTGTCCATGGCAAAAAAAAAAAGAAGGCACCATCTTATGTATATTATCAAGGACTAAGTACTGCAGAGGAAGAATTTTCACTTCCTGAAAAAAATATTAACAAAACGCACAAAAAGAAAAAGCCTCTGGAGAGAAGCCCTTGCCAGACTGCTGGTGAAACACAAGTTTAATCAAACAGTGAAAAAGGTGTGGTACGTTGTGGAGTCCTGCTATTCAGTATTGAAACATGGGTATCTTGATTACAGAGGGAGTGTTATGAGTGCAAGAAAATATAGACAGGAAGAGATAAAGTTTGAGATTGATAGCTGTATGCCTTGTCCAGACTGGGACAAATCAATCTCAGTTAGCTTGTGTTTCTAAGTCTAGACAAAGCCTCCGTGGAAGGCAGTAGGGGGTGAAGGAAATGCTCAGCTAGATGATCTCAAGCAAGGATGTTAGCTTTAGTGCGAACTGTAGCAATAGGGACCTGTTTGCTCATATGTGAGATGACTGGAGAAGAAAAACTAAAGAAGAAAGTGCTGATAAATAAACAGCAAGTGGCTTGTAGGAAGTCTGAATATTAATTAATTCTTCAGTATAAATATTGGACATTTGCAATGGTCTAAATTAGCCTGAATTCAGCCAGGAGAAGAGTTACTTTTCTCCCACCATATGTCATATACAGAAGTATCAGCTTTACCAATGAATTATAGTAGACGGTGTAAATCAAGAGAAGTCCAACTGAACTCTACAGACAATCCAGAATTTGAATTTATAGTAAAAAGTGTTTAAGAAATTAATTCAGCCCAGTTTTTACTAGCTCAAACACAAACTATGCAGAGTTTTTGCTGGGTGGGCACTGATTAGGTGTCCAGATGTATTTGAATGGTAGATCACTAGAAATGGGTGCTCACAAGACTAGCATGCTCCAGCAAAGTTAGGACTCTTCCTGTTCCTTGCTGGTTTTGGTACTCTTACATGTTGTACTTCAAAGAGCATAATCCCAGTTGTCCATGGCCCTTAAGTCTTCTACAGAGCCCAGCGAAGTCCCATTAGTTTAAGCTGTTTTTTGTAGGAGGCAAGTGTGCAGCTTCACAATGAATCCTGGTGAAAAGTTCACTTGATAGTAAATAACTCTTCCTCCAGTCTTCATAAGGCTTTCTGAGCAGGAAAAAAAAATAATCCAACATTAAATGACATAATAAGCATATTTATGTGCATATCTCTTACTCATTTTGTTTCTTCTTTTGAGTGTTTCTGGTTAGTAGGTCTGAGAATGACTATTATGGCCGATATGGCCCAGTAGATTGGTATGGCCCTACATCCACCTTCTCCTCCAAGCTGCGTGTTCTCTCTACCCTGCTCATGCCTCTGTCTCCCTTCTTCATAGTCACTCCCTTCCTCAGTTTCCCTCTTAGATAAACGAAACTATCCAAATTTTGACACTTCCTGGTACCTTCTTCCTTCTCACCTTGTAGTCTTGCATCATCTGGTTCCCCCCGCTCCCCAAACACATGCATACTTTCACAGCCTCTGTATTTGCCAAGAGCTGTACCAATATTGTAGTTTGTTCTGCCATTGCTGAAATTTCAGGGTTCAGATTCAGCCTCATTCTCCCCCGGCCCTCACCATTTCACTGTTCAGTCTATTCCCACCCAAATGAGAGTCATCCAGGCTCACCAACTTTTTTTCTGACCCTGGAAACACATGGCACAGCCCTGACAGCCTCTAGCGGTTTTCCTACGCAGCAAAGTCTTCGTCTCCAAACACACAACTAGAATTCCTAAGTTATTTAGAGACAAGTTATCCAACTCATTGCACTCTTGAACACTCAAAAAAAAATCTATAAAATGAACGAGGCTTGCAGTATACATGATGAGGCAATGAACTGTTGAGATTTATCTGTGTCTTTCCAGAGAATTGTGTAACTCGCAGCTTTACTATTCCCAAGTATGCCATTGTCCCAAATCCGTATCACTGAAAACCTTATGCTGTAGAACACTGTGCTTTCATCTAACTCCCCCTACCAATGGGTATAATGGCTTACTTCTTCAGGTCCTGTAAATCTGCACTGGCTCATTTAATTCAGTGGAGCATCTGAACTGCCTGAAACAAACACTTAAAACATGAGTGTACATTTTTAAATGCATACAAAAAAAACCCCGCAAATTAATTCAGTTCCCTGTGGGGTCCCTTCTAGGCCAATGTTTCTAAACAGAATTCATTATTTGCAAAGTATTTCGCAGATCTACACAGATGAACTGTTCTTGTTCCCAGTTTAATATTAATGATTATGACTGTTGGTTAAACTTTTAACTGAGTATGTGTGTACTAAAAAACTTCCACACCTTCTCATTAGATTAAACATAAGGAAGAAATCCTTCCCGGTGAGGGTGGTGAGGCAGTGGCAGAGGTTGCCCAGAGAAGCTGTGGCTGCCCCATCCCTGGAAGTGTTCAAGCCCAGGTTGGATGGGGCTGTGAGCAACCTGGTCTGGTGGGAAGTGTCCCTGCCCAGGGCAGGGGGTTTGGAACTGGATGGTCTTTAAGGCCCCTTCCAACCAAACCATTCTATGATTCTATGATTCCAATAAAGAAAAATGAGGAAAGCATTAAGCATGCAAATGAAATTTCTTTTTTAGACCAACCCTTTTTCCCTTTCATTAAAATAACACTAGATTTTTTAAGAAAAGGAAAGATTATCCTTTTAATGAAGCTCCTAAAGTAACCTACTTTTTAAAAAAAAGCAAAAAACAACTCTTCTTAATACTCCTAATAATCCTATTCATGCTCTCAGATGAAATAATAAAGGCTGCTAATTTTTTTCACAATGTTCATTTTGTAATCAAAATTCTGCTCTGAAGAGATGCTGCCATGTTTGTGAAATGTAGGCCTCATTGTATTAAGATAAAGGAGTTTCCTATTCATGCCACAGATTGCTTGTCTTTTGAGATATATTTTGTAGTCCATTTAGTCCATTTCCATAGCATGAAAAGAACAGAGAATTGTAATTAAGTGCAGTAGCGTATACAACACTATAATCATAATTGCTAGAATTATATTCACAATTTTCCTCACATGTTTTGCAGATGCATTCTCTTTTATTCACATGCCATGTAGTTCATGTTCCTATTTTGTAGAAGTTGTCATCAATTTGTTGCCACATGTTTTATATGTCACCGTGGTTTTTTTCCTCCTCCTTTGTGGAGGAGAACAAGGGTCTGATTCACTAAAAATGTCCTGTGGATTCCATTGTTTCTCCAGTTCTCCAGGCCCTGAGGGGTACCTTTCGTTCTGCATCTGGTTTGTCATTTGCTCAGCCCTGTACTGGATTATCCACTTGAAAAGAAACTGCACCAATTGTGTGCTCAGCCCATCAACCTGAAAGTTCAAAAAGTGCAAAGTACTTCCTGGGAACAATGTGTGAAATATATTTCAGATTGGAGTTTTTATTAATTACAAGTGGTATTTGTAAGCCTCCGGCTGAAGCCTGCTATAATACTATAAGTGGTGTAATTTGTGCCAATTTATAATGTAAAATGCAAGGTCTCCATCCAGCTTTAGTATTAATTACAGAGTCCTAGGTGGGACTTGTTATTCAAAATTCATAACATCTCAAGATCAGGGTTTTCTTCTTCCCCTGCTAAAACAAATCTACGGCAAGTTAGAAATGATGCCATACTCCAGAGTATGGGCTTGGTTGTTACTACTGACTGCTTACCTTTCTGAGGAGGACAAATAGCAGACTTCTACGTTTGTGAAATGATGGAGGGAAGACATGCAATAGGCAGAGTGAAGCATCAGGTGGCATTAATATCTCAAACTGGCATTAGACCTGGACTAAAAATCTGGCTCTATCATGCCTCCAAAGAATGGGAAGTTTTCCACTAGACATCCAAGTGCTTTTGTTAGATCACAGGGAATGAAGACATCAGGCTACAGAGACATTTCTGCACCATTCCTCTGTTCCCTCTCTCCCACTCAGTATGTAAAATGTTCTGGATATTTCCTGCAGCTTTTATTTTTCTCGTTTTTTTTTTTCAAATTTTTTCATATTTACAGAATCTGTCTGCCAAGAAATGTGACATTGCTGGGATATCCTCTTACATCCAGAGTAAAATCTTCAAATATATCAGTGGTTACTATTTTGAGGATTTTTTAATGCGTCAGGTTTACTAGATTCAGAGCACTTAAAACATCTTGCACAAAAAATGAGGCAAATGTTTCCAGTGACTGTCTTCTCCCCCAGTATCTGTATGGCTGACATAATCCCGTTTTCTTAACATCTTCTTCCTATCATCTCAAAGTCCTCTTCGAAAAAGAAATCAAAGGTTACATGTGCATCTTTTAATGGACATATACCAGTCTTATTTTCACTTCCCCAAGGTATCTTTTGTACAAAGTTAGTTAGAATTTTAAAGCTTTGCATGTTTTATTGCTCTGTGTTTCATTTAAACTTTTGACTGGCAGGCATTTCCTTAGGTACACCTTTTGTTCTCTTAAGAAATAATTTGTCAAAATCAAAGCAAAATTGGGGTTTCATAGTGCTATTTTATCCTCCAGGAATGCATTTATGTTCCATGTTTATATTCTTTATTTATCATAGCTACATGCATAAAATATTAACACTGAAATAAGTTCCTTCAGGGACAATGAGTTGAAAGAGTAGTTTGGGATAGAGAGAGGGAAAGCATCCAAGAACAGAGATTTGATTTACTTAGTTACTATAACAGCTGAAACACAGTAAACATTTTACAAGGAGCCACAGTGGTTTTATGTTAAAGTCAGCAGAGTCCTTAAGAGAAGATTAGCAGAACTGGTGTTCACCAGAGCTGTGCACTTCAAACACGTACCAGAAACTGATCGCGTGGTTGGAGTCACTGGAAAAGATCTTGGTGGGATCCTGAGGTCTAAGAGTTGCTCCTCCTGATCTCTGGGACTCCAGCCATGAACTGTGCCTTCAAATCTCAGTGTCTCTTAAGACTGCATCATGTGAAGTGCAGCCTGTGTTGATACGCACTTTGAAAGGATCAAAGGTAATTTGTGAACATATAAAGAGTGGAATAGGATGCTTGAGGCAGGATAGTGATATTTCTTGTTTGCATATCTTCAGTCTCAGCATTTCAGTCTTTAGTCTTCGGTCTTAACCCTCGTATCTGTCCTCTAAAACAGAGAAACATTTTCGTGCTCATTTTACAAGAATAATTAAGGCAGAAAATTAAATCTATTTTCTGCCTACAACCTCAAGGAAATCAGCACAAAAGCTGGCTTGCAATTCCTTACTCCCAGTTTTATACACAGGTTGCCTCACACTCCTCCTTAACAGGGTATAAACGACATAGTGCTTCTGCACTGCCAGTCCCATCCTTGCTCTCCATTCTCAGCATTTTCTACAATGGAAACCACATTAACATATCCATTATAGCAGCTTGGAAGTAACTCCATTTAAAATACATTTCCTTCTGTGTCTGCATTGGTTATGGACATGAAATAGGAATTTACGTGTGGCAATTTTGTGCATCACAATGCTGCTCCTTTAGAGGTTGAAGGCAAACTTTCCTGAAATTACCCAGGTATTTTGTGCTGTCACTGCAAACTTGTATCTAATTTGCTCTTTACAATCACCTGCCAACTGGAAATGTGTTTCAAATAGAAAGAAGGAAGAAAGGAAGGAAGGAAGGACGGACTGGTCAAAAGAATTTGGAAAACTGCGTATACTGAGTACACTAAGTACTCAGAGGAGAAAAGGCGTTTTTGAGAGGAAAGCAATCCAAACTTATACTGTTTTTTTCTTTATGTCCTAGAGTTTCTTTCCCTTAAACAGAAGAGTTATGCACACAGAAAGATCTGTCTGGCAGGAAGTATATTTCTTAGGAAAATACTTCTTTCTCTACATGTTTTGGTGGGGTATTTTTTTTGTTTTTTGTTTTTTTTTTGTTTTTTTTTTTAGTGCCAGAGTCTGAAGTTAGCCAATCATTAAACTATATTAAATGAAAAAGTGCTTCTATTGCATTTTGCACTCAAACAAACAAAGAGGAAAGAGGCTGCATTTTCTCTGTGAAAATTCAGTTAACTATTTTTTATGCCATGGTACAGGATTGTAAACAAAATTGTTTCTTAGTATCCATTTCATTTATGAATGCTGAGAAATTTCATAGCTAAAACCATAAAGTTTTGGGTTTGCTTTGTTGAAGTGACTTGTATTTTGACATTGCATCAAACAAAAATATTCACCTTTACTGGCAGTGTGTGCAGAGGCTGTCTAATGGAAAGAGGTCTGACCTGGGCTTCAGAAGGTCTGTATTCATTTTCCCCTTCAGCTACAAACTTTATGTATTTCATCTAACAAATACAACGAAAGACAGCACAAAGGTAGAACTATACAGAAACTTCATAGAATCAAATCATAATTTGCAAGTAACACATAGATAGTGCCCAATAAACTGTCATAGTATATATTTAAATAAAAAATAACCTCTCCAAGGGAGTTTAAGACTTACAGCCACCCCTAGTCTCCAATAGAAAACTTTTTATTTCATTTCACTCTCAGTTTCCATCAGGGATTAGAAAAAAATCATCTTGTTTTGCTGTAAGCTGGGATTCACACAACTGTTAGAAATTTCACTTTCTCCTGAGATTTCTGCAGACTTGGGAGGTTTGGATGTGCTCCATAGGAGAAGCTCAACTCTTGGAAACCTATCCGAATATCACTGATTATTTGGGTGCATAGTGAGCAAGAGAGACCTTCATGAGATGTCTAATAATTATTACTGACTCCAAGCCTTGGGGCACCCTTTGTTTCTTTGTGGCATCAGTATGCAAGTACATGCCAAGACTTGATCAAAACACATGCTTGAAATTTACTTGCAATTTAAAACAAGTAATTTAAAAGTTAGAAGATCCTTTGAAAAGTCAAGCACCTTCTTTGAGCATCTCACTATTCCCTGAGCTGATGTGATATAGCTCATCCTCCACTGAATGATGAGGACAAATCTAAACATGATGATTCAGTGATGTGTTGAGGAAACCTAAGCAAGTTCTCAGTTAGGTGGGGAGAAAACAAGTGTTGGAAAGAGTAGTTATATAGAGACAAAGCAGGGGCTCAGTGTGGTAACACTCCATATCAGCACCTTGCTGATGCTGTCATACTGCTCTCAGTTCTAGGGTCAGCCTGAGGAGTTCTTTATCGTGCCCATAACACAGAGCAAGCATACTCTGAATTTCCACAGCCCTTGAGCTGTAAACCAGGTAACCTTCTAAGGACACTTAGTCCATCTTTTCCTAGCCTGATATGATCCAGACTCTGCAATCGAATGAAAAACTTCTTTTTCTCTTTCTCTCCTGATAGCCATTCTGATTCAAAGACAGATTGGAAAGAGGACGGCTTAGGGAATTAAACCACAATGAAAGAGCAATAGCCCTGGAAACGAAAGACTGAGCTCATAGATTGAGAGTGGGTACAGGGAGGTAAGGGAGCCTGATGTTCTGTGTGCATCGCAAAGGTGCAGGACCCAGAAGAAGGGTGTAACAACACTGTGGGACCAGAGGTTGGTGGGGAAACTGAGGTCAGATAAGAAGCAAGAGGGAATAAGATGAACTGAGAGAACAAAAATGGTTAAATCGGATTAGGAGTAATGAGAAGGGTGTGATAGCAAATCTGGAGTTATTGAGGGGAAAAAAAGAGGATTCAAGAGATACTGAAAATGAGTAAGAAAGGAGGAAAGCGGAAGGCTGTAAATAGGAGGGAGGAAAGAGCCTCTCTGGGACAGAAGTCTGGGAACAGCACTAGGAAAGACTGGAACAAGATCCTTGCATTGACAGAGTCATCATAGGGGAAAATGACCAGCAGTTTACAAAGGCTGATGTTTTTGGTCATCCAGTCAGCCCACTCATACTAGCGATGTTGACTGAATGGGGAATCAATCAGTGCTTGGTACTATCAGCCCACACTGGTAGTCTGCACACCCATGAGCAGATGGTTTACTAGCACGTTGCTCCTTCCTCTTCACATCCTGCAGAGACTCCACCAGTGGGAACTCTGCAAGCCATATCAGCAGCATGGAGCCTCATGGGGCTTGCAAAACATGTGCCAACCACCCCTTAAGAGGAGCTTCTCTGTTATTGCGGCTATACCTTATTTTAGTGACAGAAGCCTGTGAAATATAACTAAAGTTTCCAATCCTACTGATGAATCACTTAGGTTTTAATATCATGCCAAGGAATGAGGGTTTGTTTTCTATTAATTTAATTCTTGAAAATCTAGTAAACTACATACTAAAATTCTCCCTAAAAATATAATTATAAAAAGATTACAAAAATCAGGTATGTAATAGTTAAATGCACAAGAAACCTAAAATCATCTTATTCTTTTCTCGCCCTCCACCCTGCACTGGAATACAGCTGGAGTTCATTAATACTTTTGAAGCACTTAAAATGACAGAAAATCCCATATGGAAATAAACATAAAAGTTTGGCTAGATAATGTTCAGGAAAACAAACAAACAAAAAACCCCACACACTGCGTAAGAAAGAGGGAACAACGTACTGTATTATTGCATTTCTGGACGAAGCAAGACCAGGTCATTCAGAAAAGTACTATATTATCACATAGCTGAAGACCTCTCTCTATATGTTTGTTTAAGGGGACACAAACATCTAAAATTCCCTGGAGAGCTTGACCTTCTGTTTGTTAATGTCATACTTTCAGAGGAGCTTGAGATGCAGAGGAGGGCTAGTTATCTCTGTGTGTGATCACATGGGTACACGTATTACAAGTGGTTACTAAGTTCAGCATTAATAGATAGCACTTAAAACTTTGTAGCTTGTTTCCCATATTATTTAGGTCATATAGTCTATTTCAACAAATGCAAATGGTTCCTGTGCCAGTCCTCTTCATCAGCTTTGGTATGGGGAGACAGACACAATAGCTTGGTCTTGCACTAAAAAGGCACCTCCACAACCATTTAAATATTATAAACCACATAAGGCAAACTGAGAATTGTCTCCCTCTGGTGTCTCAGTGAAATGACATCATGATCCATCAAAAATAAAAAAAGAAGAAACATATATTTCCTATTTCTAGATCCACTTAATTTTCATAATCAAATGGTACCCATCTTGCAGGTGTAAAGGCATCAAACAGTGAAGAACTTTGTTCTCTTTGTACAGTGCAATTGTGTAAGGATACAGTTGAAGAATGTCCATCTGCAAAGCAAGAATTACCAAAAAATACACTATATAAACTTTTGTCAGTGTTGTATTAACTATAGATTTATACAAATACATATGTTTTCAAAAACCAAATCATACCTTCATATGCAATGCAAAAAAACCCTGCCAAGGAAATGTTCTATTTTCTAATATTTCTTCCCATGAGGTCAAAATGAGAAAATAGAGCATCCATGACAGGTGTTTCTTGTAATGCTTAATTTTACAATACGAAGGCACTCAGCCTCTAGAGTATAAGGCCCTCTACAGAACAGATCTGCCACCTGAACAAATGAAATGTAGGGTTGGTCTTTTTTCAAAAGGTATTTCTGATTAATGTTGACAGATTGCTGTGGTGCTGATGATCAATTAGTTAATGTTTGTACAGTACTTTGGAGATGTAAAACTCTTTAAGTACTGAGCATTCCTATTATTACAAGTACACTTCAAGATCCTTAGGTAACTGTTGGGAGTACAGTAGACACGATCTTAATCTATTAATAGCCCTTTGTAAGTGCAGTTGTTCACAGACTGCCAAAACATCGCTATTGTAGTATAATACTTTTTTCTTTTTCTTTTTTTTTTCCCCCAGATAGCATGGGTGTCATGAATGTTAATAGCAAGGAAGCAAAATTGCTCCTGTCATCTTCTTCCCATTTTTGTGCATACAGTATATGAAAGAGTCTGTCTCCTTAAAATGACAGGAGAGAATCACATCCTCCTAAGACTACAATCATCTGCATAAGGTCTTTAATTTGGGATTTGAGTGCCAGATAATTAGTAGTTGAGGTAGAATCACACTGCTTTGTGAGTCCCATGGCCCAATTAGTAAATCAGATTGTAAAAGGTTACTAGAATGGGCCTTTAATCTCACCAGCATTTTACTGTTATTGCATGTAGTAGACAGAGCATCCAGTATCAGGGACAGGAGGAAGGAGAAATCTAGTGTCATAGCAGATAATCTGCTGATGTAAATTGATACAGCTCCTTATGCACATGGCTCCTGGCTTTATATACACTGTACGTAGTGTTTCCAAATTGGTCTCAAATATCCAGTAAGGATAAGTGAAAAGAATACCCAGTGAGAACATGTGTGTCTACCAATGAAAGGCAAAATATAACAATCCAAAATCACAGAAGCAACAAGCTTTCCAAGCAAAAGAAGCCAGTGCAAACTCCATTAAGGTCAGGGAAGAAAGAGCAAGAAAAAAACTAGGGCAATAAAATTGTGGTTTTGAGTCATTCTCTGATCTTTTCCATGCAGACATGCACAAGCACACCCTTACACCTCAAAGTGTGTACTGGTGTTGGTAATTTCTGAGAGAGGGTTAGTCAAAGGGGTGCATTCAGAGACAAGTTGGAGCAGCAGGTAAAGGTCATCACATGCCTGATTTAAAGCTCCCTCTGTCCAACCTGCCCTGACAGTAGGAGCTGGAGGGACTTGTTGCCAGTCTGCACTGATGGGAGGGACTGTCAGAGGTACCCAGGTTGTCACCCCGGATCGAGAGAGTGGGAGCAGAGTGGGTCAGGGGAGGGACACCCCATAGGTGCTGCGTATGTTGGCACTTCCAGATGTGCAAGAGGTCTGAGGGGGAATGACAGGCTGGCAGAGGGGGTCCAGCAACCTTTACCCAGTGCATCACTGCTTGGTCTTGGGCAACTACTTCACCTCTGTTCCCTGCTTGCTCCTTCTGCAATATGGAGGTGACAGCTTTGTGAGATGCTGCATGAACATGAAGTATTAGCAATGCTAATTATATTTACAGGAATATTTGTTCCTCTTACTGTTACAGAAGCTTTCTATTAGTCTCCAGCTCTCATTTATTTTTGCTCAACACTGTCCACACAATTACTAATTCTCATTATGAAAATAATTGCTGCCTGTATCACTCTGTTTTTGTTTGATAATATATTTCATGTTCAGGAGGACCTATTAAAATTATCTAGTCTGACCTCCCGCACAGTGCAAGCCTTATATTCTCACCGAGCCATTCTTACAACAAATCTCACAGTGGAACTATTAAAAATACCAGCATATGTTCATGGGCCAGGGTGCCACTGTACCAGACACATAACAAGGGATCACCCCTTCCCTGAAGAATTTGTAATTTAACTGGATCCTGCAGTAGGGTGAGAGGGAAGAAATGCGGCTTTCCATAAGATTATTAAGAGAATCTGTGGGAAACTCAGAGAATAAATCTTCTAGCTCCTGTGTATTATTTTACCCCCACAGCCATCCTTTTTGTGATGAATAAAAGAAAAACTTCTTTTGTTATGGTAATTTTCTCTCACCTCTTTTCTTATCAGTGGAATTTTTTAAGATAATATTCAACTTATTTCCCAAGAAAGCAGTCAGACCTCAAGTCCTCTTCTCAACAGCTGAAGTCCTTAAGAACCTCTGCACTGGTGTCACAGGATTTCTGCCTGTGCCATCATCTGACCTTTCCCAATATTACACACCACCCACCACGGTCTTTGCCAGCAAAGCAGCCTTATGAAGACAGAAAGCCTCCCATGTTAATTTTCAGAGCCGTGCTCTCAACCTGCTGCACAGGGCATTAGCCTCACAACTCCCATTAGCTCCCACTGTGTTGAGTCAAGAATCAAGTGCATAAAGGATGTCAGGCATTGTACGCTCGTGGTAATCAGATTTGCTGGTCACTTAGCCCCAGCTGCACTTAAAAATATGTGTTTAGAATAAAAATGCTGGGTAGTAGCAAAGCTGAAATACTTGACAGCAGGGTTTTTTTTTTAGGCCACGTGAAATATACTTTAGATGCCGATGTACAAGGAAAATCGTCCCAGATTACTAATGCAGTGTTGGAATTCAAGTAGGCTTTTACCAGAGCAGATGTTGGTACTGTCACAGCAATTAAACTTTCCAGCTAGGCTTTCCTGCGTCTGCAGAGTTATTTATATGATTGCTTGCACTGTCCCGAGGCCACAGTCTCTATCAAGCCTCCATTGCGTTGAGTGCTGGATAAGTACAAATAAAGAGACAGTCCCTGCCCTGTTAAGCTTCCAGTCTGCAAAATAATGCCATTACTTCTCGGCTCGGTGTCACAGTTCAAGGAGAAGCACCCTGGCTGGAGGGGAAACAGCTGAAACTGCAGGAGTTGGTCCGTCTTCCCCCTCTCATGGAGGAACAGAACACATAATAACAGCCGGCTCCTTTCTTTTCACCCCATGCTCCCTGCTGTCAAACTCTGCTCGCTGTTGTGGCACCTGACAAGCAAACCTTTCCTTCAGCCTCACCTTGTTGGTTTTTTTTTACAGGAGCACATTATTAGCAACATAAATTATGGTCCGAGGTCAGTGTTATTGAGCACACAGGATTAAAATTGCATGCTTTAAAACAACAATGTCAGTCTGGCAGGTGCACATGGCCAGCTCTAGGGAATATTTTTGACAAATACGAGGTTTCTTTGAAAATAAAAGCTTGGAATAGAGAAGTATTCGGAAATTTGGTTCAAGTTTGATTAAGTAAGAAGTTATTAGGAACATTTTTTCTAGATATTCTCACATTTCTTTAAAACAGTCTATACTGAAAAAAGAAAGATATATGAAAATGTTAATTAATAAATATTATGGCAATAAAATAGTGTTCCACCTGAATTGAAAATTAAATATATGAAGCTTACCTAAAATAAAGCAAAATATTTTTGGGAAAAATATATATGGAAAATAATATTCTTTAAGTTCTACTTTCACCTTAGCTTTTTGATTTCTTTCAATGAACAAGCTTCAGAAATGCAGCAGTCATGCAGCTCTGTTTATTACTTGAATTTTAGGGCCGTTCTTATTTAAAAGACTGGGAAAAGAGTTTCAGGGAAAGGTCATTTGTATTTGGAATTGTCCGGACACAGATTCTTGACTCCAAAGTAAAGTTACAGAAGAGGTTAAGGTCTGAGGTCGGGTTTGAGTTCCTCTTTAGATGCAATTCAAACCCCATGGACTTGTGCAGTATGTTTGGATTTGCAAATACAACAGAGAGAGAGCAGCTATTTAGATTATTTCAGGCTAGTAGTGGGGTTGAAATGGATATTTCTTATCTAGGTTTGAAAGCACTACACATGTTATAATTAGAGCTGCAAAAAAAGTGGAGGTCTTCATCTCTTCTAAGTGACATGACAGCTCTGCTTGTTAGCCGTTTATTAGCTGTGAAGTTGCTATTAAAAACTGCATTGCCCAAGACCATATGGAAACTTCAAAGTTCAAATGACAGTACAGGCCTCTTGTTTAGCCCTGGTATACTGCCTAGCAAAAGGAGGTGGGTTTTTTTTCCAGTGTTTGAGCTAACTTTTTGTACAGTTACATTCACACCTTATGGACTGGGGGCTTAAGCACATCAGCAGAGCACCACAAAATGTCCATGGGGCGGCAGGGATATTCTTAAATCTTTTTTTTTAGGAGTGATGCTACTGATGATCACAGGTCACTCTGCTTTCTGTGTTCCTCAACTTACTTGCCCTGGGCCTTAGATGACCAAGTGAAAATGACAAACTAGACCAAGCCCCTCAAAATTATTGTAAGAAAGTTTAATTCTAGTGTTTCCTCTCATTTCTTGTGTTTTCTTGGTAATCCAGAAAAGAATAGTAAGTGTTACTATGTGTTGAGGGGCTGACCCCAGGTAGCAGGGGTAGAACTTTCTTTTTTATTGATATTCTTACTTTAATTTGCACATGCACAAACTGGAGTAGATCACAAAGAGGAAGTAATCTGCTTTCCGGACTCACCCAAGCACTCTGGCACCTCTGCAGGGTGTCACCTCCTGGATGCTCCCAGTGACTCTTGTCAGATTATTTCTGCTAAATACTTTGCAGCATTTAGCTCTCACTTAGAGCCTTGCACTACTTGTCTCTTAACTTGCACCTGAGGATCCAGCCCTGAAGTATATTATTTTTCCCCAGACTTATTGTTTGATGCTGGCACAAACAGGAGAGTTACAAAGGCAGGAGGATCAGAATGACACAAAATTGCAGGCACCTATTCACTGAGGTTTGAGTGTTGAGCAGACAGCTATCTGCAGATCTGTTAGTCTTCTGCTATTTCTTCAACAAACTTAGGGAATACAAATTTTTTGCTGAAAAGCAGGTCTATTTTCTGTATCGGAAGTATATTGCACACTAATACTAAAGAGGAATATCAGACCGTTTGGTTGCAGCTAGAGTCCTTTAGCTTACCATCATGAAAAGACATACTTGGTAGGACAGAGGGCCCCCAAGGCTGTACAAAAGCAGTCATAAACATTAGCAATAGACGAGAACAGCAGAGAAATTCCAGACAAACATTCTGGCTATGATCAGACCACACATGTGTTTTCTGATAGTGCAATAGACTATTTCTGAGAAGCTGTGATTGCGAGATTACGGCTGGATTTTGCTGACGGTATCTTTGCTTTTTTTCTCCTTTCTACAATCATTGCTAAATATGGACAAGAATTTGCTCCGTTGTCCATCATTTCAGGCATATGAAAGAGGAGTATAACACACTAAACGAAAAACAATGTTGTAGGGGTTGGAGTCCCTGTCCCAGTAGCATGCTGTTCATTTTCTTCACATAAAACAACCCTCCTGTTCTGTCTCCAAAGTATTCATCTGTTTTCCCCCTGTTTCTCAACATTTATACCAAAAAATTCCAGCTGACCTGTCGACACCCCAGGGCCCTAAGTCATTCCTATTCCATGCAAGTAGGACTTCCACAGGCATGTCAGCAAGAGTTGAGGACTGACAACTGTATGACAGTTCCTCCTGTGGTCCAAGCCAGCCCAGGAACCGTTCAAACACATCGGCTTAGGTCTGTGACTCACTAATGAGTCCCATTGTGGTCTCACTGCTGTTTTTAATGCTTTCTGAGGACTTACTTGTTGAAGCACACTCTATAATTACACACCTAAGCCCATCCCAGACTTCTGCTGGCTCACGTTCCACCATCGGAGAGGAATGCCATGCTAACATGATCGACACCATTGGAGCAGGCAGAGGTTTCCTTCACAGACATACAGCTGGGACCAGCTTTCACTCCTCAGTCATTAGAGTTTTCTTCCTGGAAGCAATGCAAAAATAAATAAATGGTCATTTCTTCATCTTCCAGGGCTGTAAGACCACTTGCATGCACCATCTTGCTTGTCTGAAGCTCCTGGCAAAGCACACAACCTTGTGTTACGTGAGTTAGGGTGAAGTGTGGGCTTGGTTTGCTGGGTGTGGGCTACCTGTGTAAAGCTTTGCCTTCCAATAATCTCTACGACTGTAACTTCAGCAAAGCCTGTGCTTTGTTCCAACATGGGTACGGATTTAGTACGTTGGATACAGTGTCAGTCTTATAACCAGTCTTTACTGTGCCATGACTTTCATTTTCATTTCAGGGAGTGTCTGAAGTCTGCACACATTCAGTGGTTGTCGGAGCCAAAACACAGCTATTTTCTGTTCCTCTGCTAGCCTGGTGGTCGTTTCTATTGCCACATTGCTGGGGTATCCCATAGCCTGGTGGTCGTTTCTATTGCCACATTGCTGGGATATCCCACAGCAGTCACTGTAAAGAAGTAGTGAAGTTTGCAAACCATAGCCATCTATCCCCAAATAGTGGAGTGACTGCAGATATACAAGTGGAAACACCAGTCAAAATCCACATCAACCGGTGTAAGCCAGCCTGTTCCAGTGTTTTGGGGGTTTTTTTGGTGTTCTTTCTTTTTGATACAGACTCGCATGGATGTCTCATCACTTTTAATACAGGTTTCTGGGCAGTGCTAAACAAAGGAAAATTCTGCTAACATGCAATTATCTTCTTTGAAAAAAGCATTCAAGAGTTTAAATGCTTTCTTTTGTAAGATCTTCTTTAGAAAATTTACCTTTGTGGATATGTAATAAAATGGGTAGGCAATATCTGTGAGAAAGCTGTGTTTGCCTTTAGGGAAGAATTAGACAATCTAAAAATTCCTCTCTGAAATGTCTCTTTTGTTGAGCAATTGAAGCTGCCATAATTAAGCAGTGTTTTGTTCTCACACAGGTTTGTTTACATTTGAGAAAATGCAATGGAACAATTAAAATTTAATAATATGGTAAATAAGATCTGAATAATTTATTCAGAGCAAATAAAATGAATGTTGATGATCACATTTTTTGAGATTAGTAGAAAAAACTGACTTCTAAAACTGTATAGAAATTTTGTTCTTTTGTTTGGAACAAACATGTTTATATTGGATCCATCACCAAAGAAGAAAATACAAGTATTTCTGTTTATGGACAAAAGTACATGTAAAATATGAACTCTTTTGACATTAGATAAACTTGCATAATACAGAAATTATGAAATGGCAAATACTGACTTTGAAATACCGTATGCTAACTTTTTCCTAAAAGTAATTTTATGCATATGTACTCTGTTGTGTAGTTATGCACTTTTTTATACTTTTGCAATGGAAATAGTAGAGAGTCTGATTTTTTGCTGTTAACAGTAATGGGATCTGTACCATTAGCCTCAATTGTGCATGACCAAGACTATTATTATCATTATTTGTTACAAAGGCATCGAGAAGCTCTAAATAAATAAATAAATCAGAATCACATTGTACCTATGTATAAAGGCTTACAAGTCAACAGCATGCTTTGTTATACAGCATTTACTGCTTCTGATGAAAGACTTTTTTCCAATAGTATGTATTTAGCTTTTTCTGTGAAATAAGCTTAAATAAGTCAAATGATACATCTTCCATTCACTTTGTAAAATGTTTTCTATCTCATAATTATTTACTTACACAGTCAGTAAAGAAAGTCTTGTTTATTTTCCTCCAAATTTATTGTTTTTAAATACAGAGGAATAGTTTTGTGTGACTCGCAGCTCAAATTAGTGCACTCAGAAAACATGTTCATCGATGACTGCTTAACTCTATTAGTCCTGGGTTCTGGTGATTCATGGGCCAAAAACAGGAAAGAAAAATTGCTTGGCCATTTTTAACATAAAAGAATATGAGCAGAGCACCTCAATGAACAGCAATAGGAACAATCTTTCAGAAGTTTACCTAATCACCCCTTCAATATCCAACAGCCCAGTGCTCTAAATTTAAAGCATAGCCGTGGGTTTGAGAGGGTGTCTGTCTAGTCCAACAGAGCAGAATTATTGCTTCAACTGTAGGGAATGCAACAGTAACAACTACTAAACCCATAAAACGCAGAGTTGAAGACATATGTGGACCATCTGAGGTTTAACATTTTGTGCAATCTGTGGAGAATGCAATATATTGTATAACCAGGTCCTGTGTTGTCGCTGGACTGAACTAAACTGAAAA
>NW_009626125.1:15685-19576 GCF_000690535.1 Cariama cristata | reverse complement strand
AATGAATTTATTCTAACATTTAAAGCTCAGGAAAGCAGAAAGCACTTTCCAGGATAGAAACACCACAAGATTAAATGCATAGCTGTTTTTTTTCTTTCTTTTTCTTAATGTAAACTTCCCAAGATACCGTTTCACTTGATATTAACACAAGTAAAGACAATTTTAAGAATAATAATTAAGAATTCATAAAACAAAGTTCTGAAAATTGCTGTATAAATCTCTTTATTGACAAACAGAACTCTGAGAAAAGCTTTAGAAGCAAGCATGGATAAAATATGCCATTACTTGCAGTTCTCTGAATAAAACCAAACAATTCACATGGCATGTGAGCTCTGCATGCAGTATGAATGACAGCACAGAAAAGATATAATTTGTTAATACTGTATGAGCAAGCAGCCACAACCTTGCAATTGCATTTTCACTCTCAAAACAAAATGATCAAAGTTTTTTTTTTAATAATATCAAAAGAAACTAGCGATGTCCTTCAACAGCTTACAGAGAATAAATTACAAGCTGTGCTGAACATACACATTTTGATTTAGTGCAAAATCAGTGCTTGGTAACACATAACACCTTTATTCCAAGAAGCTTGACAATTCTGCATTTTGTTTCAAATCAAAGATTTTCCTTCTAATAAGCAGGTTCTTATTATGCTGGCTAGCTCGATTATAGCTCACTCTATTAGACTGCACAAAGAATGAACTTTTCTACAGTTCAACAATATTTAAATTGATTTAAAAATAGTTCTTAAGTGTAACAAACTTTTGACTGACAGGTAAACCACAGTAAATCATCTTGAAGTTATTTTTAGTTAGATATAAGAACAGTCATCGGTTGTAATTGTATTTACCTTTAATTTGCTTTAAAGAGAAATAGGAGCAAACAATAAAAATGTATTCTGAAAATCACTGTATTTCGTACCGTGAAATACCAATAAGAGCAGTTTCTCACAGCAGGTCACCCCAAAGCACTGACAATCAACTCCATATTCTCCTAAACAAGGATATTGGAAGACTTTTCTATACCACTGTTATCCAAAGAATTCCCCAAACTTGTATTCAAGCAAAATTTGACCATGCGGTGATCTTTCCCTTGGCCTACTGAGCTAATGAGCACTCTCAAAGGTAAAGAAATTTTTGTGGCATAGATCTAATGCAATCGATACTGAACAATATTAACTACCAGAGTCCACTCTCCAATTTTCTTGCCACTGGTTTCTATTTCTGATATTTACAGAAATGAAATGTTCACAATGTAAGTCATCTCAATGTTTACACACCTGTAACTCCATTCTCACTTTAGTCTCAGAAGTAAGAAATGTGGTCTTACCCGGTAAGAAATGGCTGTCACAGACCCAAGAGCTAACAATTCCCAGCCAAAGAGCTTTGAGAGTCTTGCTCTGATCTTCCACAGATTAACTATAAATTGCTTAGCTTATTATGTGATGACTATATGTATGAAAGCAAGCCAAGAAAAACAACTAACTGTTTAAAGACAGGGGTTTTTGTTTGCTTTTGAGAGATGCCACTGGTATTTCTTTTGATTTGTCCTAAAGAGCAGAACTCTTGCAAAGAAAACCCACCCCAAACCACACACAGGAAAACTACACAGGTCAGAATCTGGAAATTGTGAGAAATCACAAATGTCCAAATATTTTCATCCTTAAATGAGATGTCTCTTCCAAAAAGTCCGCAGTTGCAGAAATGTGCACGTCTGAAATATCCGACAGCTTCACCGCACACCTCCACTGCAGATTGCACACAGGGAAAACAGAGAATTTGCCTACACAGGTTTCACCATTTCGGGGGTTCCTGCTAATAATTGGGAACGTTACCCTTAATCTTGCAGTGATATGGTCATCCTGCCCATGATTACTACAAAAAAAAAAATTTTTAAATATTCCTGTTTTGAATAGGTGAAGTCTACCTTATGATAGCATCGTGCAGGCCCTTCTGATTTCTGGGAAGCAAAAATCCCTCTAATTTGGCAGAGCTGGAAGACACGTTCTCTCTTGAATTTATTATCTTAATTTACCTGAATCATTTTGAGGAAAATGCCTAAAATTTTGTAACGAGTCAGAGGCTTCTTTTCTTCCTCCTGGAAGAACAAACATGTTTCACTTAGAGCTGGTCTCAGATGCTCCTAACTTTTCCTACCAACCTCAATACAGAGTTGTTATTTCTGGGAGTCACATGGCATGTGGGAAGATTCTGGTTTTCTTCCAATTCCTCTCAAGTTAAACTCTATCCAAAAAAACCGCTAAAATGAGGTACCAGTTGCAATACATTGGGCGACTTTTTAAACTTACTTCCACTATAAGATCCACCTTCCTCCACTCTTGGGGGGTGGGGGGGTGCACTGGGACGGGAGGAAACACACAGCATCCCATTTAAGTGAAATATCAAAATAATGAACTTTGTAATTGCAATTACTTAGCCCTCTCCTCATCCTTCTTCCATGATAGAAAAAGCCCATGCTTAAATTAAACATAAATGAAAGCCTAAATGTTTATCTGAAGTGAAAAGGACCAGTTATCTATTATTATGTAACCTACTCTGACACTGCCATTCCTTTGTGTCGGTAAAAGACGACACTTTCAAGAGAAAATATCAACTGATTTATCAGCCAAGTAAGGCAAATGCTGGTTTATCGTAATTTTTGAAAACATTGCTGGTACCTAATTTTTCTGAAAAGTTGTGAAAGCTTAGCAATGCTAATATGCTGTCTAATGCAACTCTGCATGGTTCCTGAAGCGTTTGTTGGGCATTCAGGACGTCAAACATGGCCAAGTTCTGAAGATGAACAGCTTTTGGGACTCCACATTGAATGTGATTGTAAGTTCTACTCAATCTGAAATCTACATTTGAATTACCTTTTCAGGTATGCCTTAGATCTATGCAACCCCTACTATATTCACTGAAGTAAAATACTACTTTGGCATACTGAATAGAGTTTCTTACAGAACTTTTCAGAGAATAGAATGAATATATAGGTCCTGGAAAATACATCAAAATGGGAACATATTACTTTAGTTCTTAATGATCCAATTCTGAACCTAACAAGGCACTAAGGATGTTGTGTGGCTAAAATGCACACCTGGAAAGATGGATAGAAAGAGAAAGGAGGAAATGGTAGGAGGCGATCACGATGGAAATTATTTGAACTAATGCACATCAAGCTGCTCTTTCCTTAGTTAAAACAAAAGTAGCACTAGAAGATTCATTACTCATTCAGATTTTGCTGACTGTTTATAACCTGCTCACTTTTTGTTCTTTCTGGAGATTCACTTGTCACAATTACTGGATTACCTATCTCTCTATACTCTCCTTATTATCTTCAGGTATATGTTTATTAAGATCTCTGTCCATGAGCTAATCAAGAGCAGATTAAATACAATAGTAGTCCATACTCCATTCACAATGACTGCTTCACTAACTCTAAATTATGTCCACCAGCAATTGGACTAGTCTGTGTGCAGTACCAGCTCCTACGGAGAACAGTGATCCAAACCCAGTAAAAATATACCATATGGATGTTAAGCTCTGAATGTACCTCATCCCCTCATTTTTCGTAGGATAGTCTAAGTCATGAACTCTAGGAACAGAGAGCATTCTCTACTCTTATAACTGAAAAGCTACACCACTATTTCAGATTCAAGAACAGTCTTTATTAAAACCACCTCATTAACGTTCATCACCACCCTTCACCAAGACTGTAGCATTTAAAATTGTATATAGTTCATCAACCTCTTACTTCACAGAATGAACAAAGCAGACTTGGCAAATTGTCCAAAAGCAAATACAGGATACTAAATTTGTTTCCACCTTCTCTTACGCTTGCTTCACATGCATTCACTTGAGTGTAGCTTGCTGAGTTCCTTCCTAACACTCT
>NW_009626125.1:10585-15654 GCF_000690535.1 Cariama cristata | reverse complement strand
CTTTCCAGCCTACACAGAAAAGATTTAGAAATCTAACCTAAAATCAGTTTCTCTTACTCCTTAATTACAACAACTTCAGTGAGAAGATCAAAGTTTTATACTTTGCTGGAAAACTTGCAGCCTCATAGCCATTCATGTTGAAACATAGTTTCTCTTCCTTCCTTCCTCCAAGGAAAAATGGGTATGTATATACTCACCCTAAAAAAAAAAAAAAAAAAAAAAAAAAAAAAAAGAAAAGAAAAGCAAAGCTGATACCATGGGCACAAATTTTGTTCTACTTAAAGCAATCAGCTCAAGGAATACTGATAAGAAAAGCATACTTTCAGTAGAACTCCAAACAAAACCATAACTAACAACCCTGATAACAAAGTGCTGGCAGTCACCTAGAATAGATATGAAAATAACAGGGCAACAAACTCAGCATGAACCTTTAGATCTTCTCCTTGTCTACAATGACAAATTCTTCTCAGTACTGTAAGAAAACCGCAACCCGTATTTCTTGGTAAATATTCTAATTCTGAACATCAACTATGAGCATCATTATATGAATATATATGTTACGCAGTGTTCTTAAAAACCAGAATATCTCTCTCCCTGTCTCTCATTTGGACAATTTTTATTGAAATTATTTGTTTCACTCCCTTAAAAGAGTGAATTCACATCTAGAGATACAAGTATACAGACACACAAGTGCAACACAGCTGTTTGGGAGACAAGATGCCACATACTTACATCCTGTACAGTCTGCAGTGGGGTCAAGCTCAGATGTTCTCTCTCCCTTTCTTCAAAGCATCCTTTTGCATCCTTAGTTTTGCAATCAAATAGCTCTTTGATATAATTTTGTCCCACATATTATACATTCAAATGTTTTTCAGTTCAGCCTCACTGCTCAATATGCCAAAATTTCTAATCATACATTCCATCTGTTTTCATTAATTTATAAGCGTAGTCTAAAAATAACTGGTAGCCTGAAATTTAATATAAAACTAAGGCTTAAATATGGAAACAATTTCAAATAACATTGACTGGGTTTTGTTTAAATTAAAAATAAGACTTATTTTAGTGTTTCATATACTTAAATTGGCATCCTCAAGTTCAAACGTTGTTGTTAAATTTTCTTTTTTTTTGCACCAGGAAAATGGATTAACATCAGACTTCTGACAGTAAACAATTTAAATTGGCTAACATAGTATAGGTTAAGAGAATAAAAAGTATACAGATACAAAAGCCGCATTTAATAAGATCCGATTTTTGTCCTAAGTCAAATAAACTCCAAATCAGGGCCTCCTAAGAAAACATGTTGGTTCAAAAGAGTGAAATAGATATTTTAAAGAGATGATAGTAATATTTACACCAGCAACCTTGAGATTAATTATTGATGCAACAGGCTCAAATATGAAAGATATAGGAAACTATGCTTTCCTCTTTGCTTACAAATAATTGGTGAGCCATTAATACACAGCTTAAAATCAAAGTATTTTCCTATTCTCTGCCATTAGGTGTCCACTTCAGGAACAACTATGATACAAACACAGGGAACATATGATATTAGAATTCACCCAAATGTCTCTGACACACAGCCAAAAATAAAAATTTTGCAACAGAATGGGGCAGGGGGGCAAGGAAAGAAAAAAAAAAAAAAAAGGCAAGCAGAGGAAGGGCTAACAGGCAAGGAATTGAGTCCTGGTGCAAGACTGCATCAGGGAGCTGACACAAGACAGAGGTAAAACTGAAAGAAGGAGCTAAGGAAGGACAGGATGCGGGTTGTGTATCTGACAACTACTGTGAGTGGAGGCAAAACCTGAGTTTGAATGTAAGGTATAGAGGCAAGAAAAGTCATCTTCAACAGTAGTTTCCCAAACAATCATGCAATCATGTTAAAAAAAAAAAAAAAGTCAGGTGTCAACTATGGCCTCACTAAAGAAACAGAATCAGACAAAAAATGAGAGCTGTTGTACAATGCAAGTCCCCAAGAGCACAGGCAAAATTTTTCCAGATGAAAGGAAGTCTGCCCTATCACTGTTCATGGAGAAGAAAAAAAAAGCCTAACCCCTCATTGCCCTAATTTTTCAGCCATTTAAAGGACAACACTCCATGTCCATATACAATTCCACCCTTAATTCTGTTTTAGACATTAATTTTAGAAGGTCAAAGGCCAAAAACTGCTTCATCACAATCTCATTATCTCAACCTTTTTCATTTCAGTTCTCGAACTGAGTTTAGTTACTGACTGCCAACTGTGCAGAAACGAAAGACGAAACACCCACTTCTTTAATATTCCTCAATATTTTAGCAACTTTTGACTTAGCAATAGCTGACTCAGAATATGAATACCAAACTACAAATACACTCTGGGCATGCTGAGAAAAAAGAATGCCTCAAACACTAGTGTTTGTTAAATCTATTATGCTTTCCTCATGAATTTGTATCTGATGTTGCTACAGATACCAATTGAGATGTTTAAGTTGTAAAACTTAGTGGCTGCAGCATCACTAATATGTTGATGTCTTTATATGAAATAAAAAAAAATAAAATCTGACCTTGGGGTGCTGTCTCTTCAGCCAGAGACAAGACTGCAGCATGAAGAGTAACTGCAGAAAACCCACACAGCACCACTATTTAGCTCATGGGCTAAGCAATAAAAATATCCACAGACTATTGTGGATTGTGTTTGTCAGTGTTTGTCACCTAAGGGTACTCCCTTGGATCCCAAATTATGCAGTTCACACTGCAAAGATAATTAATGTTCCCCTATCATGTTTTGTTAAATACTGATATCATCTCTGTGGTGCTGCTTGTCATTGGTATTTTTATCTTCGTAACTCTCAGACTGAATTACTACAAATGGCAATTACACAGATTTACGCTCAAAAGCTGAACTACAATTAGCGTACAACACAACTCCATACTCAGATGCAACCATGGAACCAATCAGTTCAGTAACATTTCATCTGCTCTCCTTACATTTATCTGTCTTATTTTATAGCTGCCTTCAACCTAGAAAATACTAGAATTCTTCACTGTCTTGGAGATTCTCTCTTACTTTATTCATTTTCATGACAATGATAATTTGGTGAGGTGAGATCCTGCTAGAAAAGTCCTAACATTTAACTTGGACCACAAGCAGTGCAGAAAAAGAGATCCCAATTGACCATTAAAAAAGAAACATTAACTTAGAGGTAACTTTTGAGCCATGACTCCATGATTACAGAGTAAGAAAGGTGAAGACTGTTTGCTTTCTATTGGTCAATATATTTCTAATAAGAGATATTTAATATGTTTTGAAAAGCTCGTAACATACACACAGAGAAACAATAATTATTTCTTTGATGCACAGAGAAAATGTTTACAAAATAAAATAATGTAACACTATTCTGATTTCCTGCCTTATAGCATACACCTCATTTCCCTTTGCAATATCAGAATATTTTCAGGACTGAAATGAAGATTAGGCCTCCCCAGCTTGCTCATTTTGAAAAAGGATTTACACAATTCACCTGAGTTTTATTTCTGGTTTTTTGATTAATAAACATAAAAGCCTTGAAACACGGCCAGAAAGACCAACAGATAATACAGGACCCCATTAGGAGGCACTTCACCCAGAAATACATAGGAAACCTGCTCTGTGACAGAAGCCAAAAGTTTGCAAAGTACTTTCCCAGAGTCCATTTAGATTTAAAAATAGATAAGTAGTATTATGATACAGCAGTCACATGTGGTACATTTGATCTATTTTGAGCTAAAATTAATAAGCACTTTGAGAACGTGAAGTAAATTGATATACTAATTGCCATAAAATAAGGTGTAGTCTTCCCTCTGTAAAAGACTCGCCAATTTAAATGTGTGACTGGAGAAAAATGGAGACGCACATTATTTTAAGTTACTAGAAGTGTTACTATAAGCCTCCAGTAACTACAAGAAGTCACTTCACTGTATTGCTGTATGCCTAAGTCTTCTAAAAAGTTAACTGCTTAATAAATATTTGCAGTTAGTTGCCAGTTTTCAGATGAAGGGTGCTTAATAGTGCGAACTAATTTTCGAAAGCTAATAGTTTTCCTAAAAGCTATACTTTCCCTAACAGAAATTCAGTAATGGTTAAAAGCAATAGGACGGTTAAGTCTGACTGCATTACCTCTGCCTTGTTTTTCTGGAACATCGCGACTGAGAAGTAAGGATTTAGACAATCATATGACTCCCAAGTTTAACAGCCCAGATTTTCAGTGCATCAAGCCTAAGCAGGAAGATCAACAAATACTGTGGTTTCACCTCGGCTAAGAGCCACAAACAATTTTCATGCTGTTACACCATAGCCTGACACATTTCTGTTATTCTTACAACACACAGATGGGTGGACTTTTAATGGGGTTTTTAAGAGTACTTCTGAGTTTAGCAAAAGAACTTCATAATAGCTCCGGTGAGCAAAGGCTTATCACTAGTACCTATTCACTTCCATCCCAAGTTTTCTTTGTTAAACTTGAGATAATATGTATACAGATTGAAGTCTTCTCAAAATTTTTAATAAATTCCTCCAACTTGAGCATAAAAACATACAAGCTACAAACTTTGCCACTGAAAAAGCTACTGTATTACCCCTTAGCTTTATTGTATGTTTGATAAATAATAAGCAGAAATTCAACTGACATTGGATAAAGTTAAATAATCCGCTAGCAACCTATTGTCACACTAATTATGGATATTTATGAATAAAGACAATAACTGTCCAGTAAAAGTTACTGCCTTTTTATAGGAAGACATTTACAAATCAAACTGTATAAACAAGTACTTGTCTATGTAATTTGCTTCAAACAGAAAACTGTTCTAAAATCATTAATTATATTTCATATTTTAGTATTCAAAAGCATTAAGGAAGTCTAGAACTAGCATAATTTTAGTAATCTCAGCATGGGTCTCTTTTACACATGCTTCGTAACAACAGATAGCGTCACGTATTCACTTTTCCACGGACTGATACCTCCTGCAGTACAGTGTACTGAACTGCCCTGGCAGTCATTCAGCATTAGACGGTGAAAGAAATGCATCTGTAGGGCTCTTTTGTGTAGGGTGGAAAG
>NW_009626125.1:0-10554 GCF_000690535.1 Cariama cristata | reverse complement strand
ACGACTCTGGGAAGCAGTAGCACATGCTGATGGTGAAGGCTACTGAATGCCATCCTTGAGGAGTGGACATTATCGCTGCTCTGTGACAAGTTCCTTAAACCATACTATTTTCAGCTGCATGTACTGCTGCTTTTCTATCCCCCGTGATGACCAAATAGTATTTGAGTGCCTGTTTCACAAAGAAGAAGAAATAATTGTAACTGCCACAAAAATCTATATAAACAGCACCTGAATACTTCAGAGGATTTCACTTACTATGTGCCCCAAGAAATCAAGACTTTATCACATCAAACAGGGCTCACTAAATAAAGGGAAACATTGTACCTTCATCTCCCTGTGCCTTAGTTCCCTATTCATAAAATGGGAATAAGAAAACATCCTCACTTAACAGGATGTGGTAAAAGTAAATTCAATGTTTGCATAACAGTTGTATACCAAGATAATGATTTCTGTAAAAAGCTCCCAATGAAAAGAATAATGTACAGTAAATAACGCAGACATGCACTGAAAATAATAAAATAGAAATAAAACTTGCTTAATGAGTACTGCTCAATGTCCTGCAGGGCAAGATCCTTTGGGGGTGGGGGGGAATAAGGAGCATATAATCATGCAATTTTCTCTCTTACAACATAGATGCAAGGAAGCTAAAACACAGTCACCCAGGTAATTTTAATTCTGCATTTCCTGCCTTTTAAAATTTGATTTTGCAACATTACTATTTTTTTTTTCTGTCTCATTTTGATTACAGAGACTTAGAGGTTTTATAAAAGAAACCTAAAAGCATCCTTGTGGCATCACCTAGATTAAGAGGTGGTTCATCAGCAGACCCCCTATAACCCTCTGTCACATCAGCTATGAAAAGCGTGTGTCTCAGAAAAGTTTTCCAACAGAAGAATGACAAATTCTGAAAATACTGGGTTCCTTTCATATTTCTGATGACAAACAGTTCTATTGATCTCCTTGCCTCCTTTTCAGTTTTCTTCCTAATCCTTACCTTTACTTTAGTTGCACTATGGTTCTGAATGGTACTCAGTACATCTACAGTCATGGTTACAGAATCTTACAATTCCCTAACTCATAACAAATGCAGGAATAAAACAAAGTTGTAGCACACCAGCTTAAGAACTCTGTAATGTCAAAACTGGTAAGATTTCAAGGCTACTTGAACATTTCATTTTATAATACAATGGAGAAAGTTGGTCTAATACTGCATTGAAGAATTATTTTTTGTTCCACTAAGTGATTAAAACAGTAAGAATGTAAGTGAGGAGGAAACTATGGTTTCATTTTATTCTCTATCCATTGTATTGTTAAGCTTTTGGTAACATATCAAATCAAATTACTTTCACACAGAACTTTAATAGAAAATAGTTTTAAGTGATACTTGTGTGTCTGTGTGTGTGTTATTGTATAAATTCCAATCTGAACAAAAACATAAATGGAGACATAAAACTAATCTGGCCAAAACAGACCTAGACAGAAAGACAACTTGAAAAAAGGTGCAACAAAAAAAAGAGGGGGGTGGGGGTAGAGGTGTATGCTAATTACATTTGAAAGAAGTTCAAGAAGAAGTGTAAGAAGAATACAAAGGAATAAGAGAAACAAGTTTAATTCCTTAATAAAAAAACCTTCCCTCTCCCCTCACGATACTGATTTTAATTTGCCAAAGCAAGGAATCCTTCAATTGTTATCAGAGCTCTGCGACCATAAAACTTCATTTTTAGGCTGCCTCTTTATTCATGGACAATAAAGGTCTGACAGAACTGGAAGAGTTGCACCAGAATTTTTTTACAGCTTATAATTTTATACAAGAATTGCAAACTTTCTTAGCTGCCAGAAAGCATCAGTTTTACAAAATAAACTGACACACTGTTTATCTGGTGGCATGTGATCACAAACTCTGAGAAGCAGTTTCTACAGAGAAAGCATATATTGGTATTTAACTGCTCAGGAAAGGAAACTGATGTATCAGCTGAAAATTCATGTTTTAGCTTGTTGGTATAAATAATAAATCAAAAGCAAATAAATATGACTACATAGTACAGCAAAACAGTCTTCAGGACAGTATCCATCATTACAGTTGTAAGTCAGTCAAGAAAGAAAACACCCATGCTGCTTACACAAATGCACATTGCTACCTACTTGACCTGAGCTGGTTACCCATTTCCATCACCCACTCACCACTTGAATAGAAACAGGTGAGACGCTGCTTTCTGCAGATTATCTTGATTCAATCTTGGGTATTTACAAAGAATGTATAAAAGCCTACCTCTGCAAAGAAGAAATTAATGTGAGCAGTCCATAATAAGGCTTCTTTAGCCACGCCCAGCCAAAAATATCTTGCTATGTTTTTCACAGGTCATGTTCCACTGTTTGCTCAAACTGTATCTGGGGCTTTCTTGCTGTGTCTTTGATTCCCCCCACAAACACACATACACACATCTTTACCAAATAATATCCAGGTACACTCCTCAAGTGCTATAGTTCTCCTTCCTGAAATATTTCATCAGTGTGCTGCCTGGGTTTTTTATTTGAAAACATTCATTTGATTGGTTTGCATTTGGGTAGATTTTTTTTGTTGTTTTATTTACCACAAACAGGAAAGCTGCATTTCCATCCTTCACTTTCACTAAAAATTTATCCAACTCATACCATCACAAATGTGATAGCAAGAAGGGGCAGCAAAAGAAATGTATCTCCAAAGAGTTTGAATAATCCTATTGTTATCAGGCAAAGTAAGATACCAAAAACCACACTGAAATATTGTAATCTTTACTCTAAGTAAAGCAAATTTTAACTAATATCTAGTAGTTAAAAATACTAAAATGCAAAGTTTTTAGTCTGAAATAGACACCAGTGTTTACTATTTAAAACATCCCTATTATCCTCAACCATGAGACAAAAATATCTGCTTGAAATACAAAGAGTTAAAGAGTACCCTATGACACCTTGTTTCAACAAGATGTACATGTCCTCTTTCTTTAAAGGTGGAAATGTCTTCCCGATTACCTGAACAGGTGCAGGATTCAAGGGGTAAAGCTCAATAAGAATGACAGTCTTGGCAGCCTGTGGTCATTTCTATACCAGATTTTAGAAGACAAAAGACAAAACAGAAAGGGACAGACACATGGTGCATAAACACCTGTTGGCAGGAAAGACACATTCCAAATTCAAAATATTTTCCTTTAGTGAGAATACTAACAGCTTTTGTGATTAAAATCACTTAATGGAACGAACTTAACAGGAAATACTCTTCAATAAAGAAGATCTTAACATTTTTGATGTTGCTAAACATAATAAAATAGAAACACTGAATTAAGACAAACTGTTTCGATATTCATAATTTCTTCCTAAGCTAGACTCTGTTAATAAATCGCCAAGTAATACTGCATCATGCAACCTGAACTAATGAAAACGTTGTACTTTCATTGTCTAACAGAACACCAGAATACCTGATTTAATTGTTAAAAGCTTTTCAGTTTCTTAAGGTGAAAATGACTTCTTAAAAATGCTTTTGTTAAGAGGCTAAAAACATATTGAGGTAAGAAAAAAATTAATTGTACCATACTAGTATGAAAAAGTGCCAAGAGAAGAAAAGTAGATCCCTTACCCATTAATGAAATAATTTAAAAAGTTTAACTTTGAACATAATGTCCAGTTTTCTTCTACCCTTAACCAGAGATCCAAATTAGAAAATACAACTACCTCACCACCTCCACTAGACTGCCAATGGTTTATGGCCTATTTACAGGGAGGTTACATATATACCATTATCTTCTGATCAAAATTACTGCTGTTCGGAAGAGTAGTATAGAATCATAGAAACATTTGAGTTGGAAAAGACCTTTAAGTTCATCAAGTCCAACCATTAACCTAGCACGGCTAAGTCCACATCCATGGCTAAACCATGTCCCTAAGTGATATATCTACACATCTTTTAAATGCCTCCGGGGATGATGACTCCATCACTTCCCTGGGCAGCCTGTTCCAATGTTGACAACCCTTTTGGTGAAGAAATTTTTCCTAACATTGCATCTAAACCTCCCCTGGTGCAATGGGAGGCCATTTCCTCTTGTCCTATCACTGGTTACTTGGGAGAGGAGATCGATCCCCGCCGTGCTACAGCCTTCTTTCAGACAGCTGTAGAGAGCGATCAGGTCTCCCCTGAGCCTCCTCTTCTCCAGGTTAAACAACCCCAGCTCCCTCAGCCACTCCTCATAAGACTTACCCTCCAGACCCTTAGCCAGCTTCATTGCCCTTCTCCGGACTAGCTCCAGCACCTCGAAGTCTTCCCTGTAGTGCAGGGCCCAAAACTGGACACAGTATTCGAGGTGCCGCCTCACCAGTGTCACATACAGGTGGACAATCACTTCCCTAGCCCTGCTGGCCAGACAGGATTATATTGGCCTTCTTGGCCACCTGGGCCATTGCTGGCTCATATTTAGCCAGCTGTTGACCAATACCCCCAGGTCCTTTTCCGTCAGGCAATTTTCCAGCCACTCTTCCCCAAGCCTGTAGCGTTGCATGGGGTTGTGGTGACCCAAGTGCAGGACCTGGCACTGAGCTTTGTTGAATTTTGTACAATTGCCCTGGGCCAATCGACCCAGCCTGTCCAGATTCCTCTGTAGAGCCTTCCTACCCTCAAGCAGATCAACACTCCAACTTTGTGTCATCTGCAAACTGACTGAGGGTGCACTCGATCCCCTCATCCAGATCACTGATAAAGATATTAAAGAGAACTGACCCCAATACCGAGCCCTGGGGAACACCACTTGTGACTGGCCACCAACTGGATTTAAGTCCATTCACCACCACTCTTTGGGCCTGGCCATCCAGCCAGTTTTTACCCAGCAAAGAGCATGTCCATCCAAGCCCTGAGCACTCAGTTTCTCCAGGAGAATGTTGCAGGAAAAAGTATCAAAGGCTTTACTACAGTCTAGATAGACAACATCCACAGCCATTCCCTCATCCACTAAACGGGTCACCATGTCACAGAAGAACCAGGTTAGCCAAGTAGGACCTGCCTTTCGTAAACCCATGCTGACTGGGCCTGATCACCTGATTTTCCCATACATGCCACGTGATGGCACTCAGGATGATCTGCTCCATAACCTTCCCCAGCACCGAGGTCAGGCTGACAGGCCTGTAGTTCCCCAGATCCTCCTTCCAGCCCTTCTTGCAGATGAGTGTCCCATTTGCTAACCTCCAGTCAATGGGGACCTCCCCGGTTAGCCAGAACCACTGATAAATGAAAGTGGCTTGGTGAGCACCTCTGCCAGCTCCTTCAGTATCCTTGGGTGGATCCCATCTGGCCCTATAGACTTGTGTGTGTCTAAGTGGTGTAGCAGGTTGCTAACCATCTCCCCTTGGATTATGGGGGCTTCATTCTGCTCCCCATTCTCCTAATCCATACATTCTGAGATTCAATTGAAAAAATGAAAAATTTCTGTAAGAGTATAAAAATTTCAAATGCACTTTATTTCCTTTTATATAAACAAATAAAACAAATACATCTGATTAAAAAAACAACCTCACAACATATTAAAATACCTTCCTTTCAAACAGGCTTACTACTTTGGTTGCTTTGGCAAAAATCGATGACTTAAATGTGAAAGGACCATGGCCAGTTATTGTTCTCTACTCTTTTGTGCATTTACTTGAAAAAAAAAAGGTAAACTGATCTCCAGTTTCCTGTAGTATGTTATATAACTCTGTAGAATATTAACATATATTACAGAATTTTAAATTACTAATACATGAATGCTTCAAGCTGTAACTGTTATATTAACTACCATTTCTTCCTCTTTTTCTAACTTCAACCCAAACGTATCACTCAGCAACTTCATATTTGTCAAAATACATTAAAATGTTTACAAACAATGAACTTACCTAGAACATAACTGTATTTGTTGTAATAAAACCGTTATTGTTCTCCTCATTTTTTCTAACCTGAAAAATCACAAAGCAGTGGGGGAGGAAATGTCCTCTTCCCCTTGTTCAGAGATTTTCCTTCAGTTAAGCAAATTTCATCAATACATACGGTATATGCATACTTCAGTATGAAGAAGCTATAAATATTAGGCTACTGTTATGACTACATTTTTGCCTTCTGAAATTGTAACAACTTGAAGGATCAGATTTACATCTGCTTGCAGGTCATCTTTCAAAACTGTTTAATCTTACTGTCCCTTCTGAAATACTATCACCACTGAAGAAGTACTTGAGAAGAACGATTAGCTGGAAGTACTTTTAAAACAGCAACACTGTTTAATGAAAAGCACAGTATTTCAGTACTTCACATAGCAGTCCTCTAAGTTCAGTTCTAAATTATCCAACACCATGACAATTAAGCTGGGTTTAGACCACAAAACCACACCAGTAGGAACAGACATCTATAAAAATGAAGTATTGTTTTCACTTGTGGTTCCAGATTGTCTCCTATCAAAGGATACTGCAAAGTTGTTGCTGCTGCAGCAGACAAGTAATTATGATTCAGATAACCCTCCTCCAAATACACAAAGAAACAAGAACCTCTCAAACAGTAACAGATCTCAGCAGCATCTGCAATTTAAACTTTCATGAGAGAAAATGCTCTGTCATATGACAAAACATCAGAAAAAATTTAATGCTACCTTTTAGTCAGTAGCTCTTAATATAACCACAAACAGGGAGATTTACTGTTTCATCATATTCTTGGAGTTCAAGTAAAAGTCCGATGGCCTCTTGTCAGCGAGGCTCCCAAAGAAGAGTAATATTAAAAGATTTGTGTAACAGAGGATGATCAGACCTTTTTTCCTACCACAACAAGAAGTCAATGTTCCTTATTACCAATAAAGAAAAACTGGGATTTTAAGTATGTCAACTGGGGGTTTTTTTTTGTTTGTTTGTTGCATTTTGGTTTTCTTTCTTGTTTGGTAGTGTTTTGTTTGGGTTTTGTTTGTTTGTTTTTTAAACACATAATACTACTGTACCTCTGTATTTTGGGAGAGGAAAAATATTCCTCATGCAATAATGAGATTGCTGTTACCTACAGAATTAGTAAATACTTGATAGGGACTAATAATACTATTTCTTTATTCTCTGGCATCTTCCTTCTTCAGTATTTACTACCACTTACGCCCATAATACTGAATATATTCCATCTTTTCCAACTGCAGCATACATTTTCCCCAAACTCACTAATGTCTTTTTTTTTTTTTTATGATTAAGTCTACATTCAACAAGAAATCAAAACTGCTTTTCATATAACTCTTGCTCTCTTCAGGCTATGCAACAACCATCACCACGCCATTTGAGAGAAATCCAAATTCTCACCACTGCTCTATTTCTCATAAATGTACCTGTTCTCTCCTCCCCCAACTTGCACTCACTTTCTAGAAACCCCTCTCTAGCATCGCACAAGTAACAAACAATCTCAAGCTCAACAGACTTGCTTTGCTACTCAGCTTCTCCAGAACACAATACAGAGTACCAGGTTGGAAGGGACTTCAAGGACCATCTGGTCCAACCTTTCTCGGCAAAAGCAGAGTCTAGACAAGATGGCCCAGTACCCTGTCCAGTGGAATCTTAAAAGTGTCCAATGTTGGGGAATCCACCACTTCCCTGGGGAGATTATTCCAATGGCTGACTGTTCTCATTGTGAAAAATTTTCCTCTTGTGTCCAAGTCCAAAGGGAGTGCGTGTGAAAGGCTTGCATTTATATGCTTTCCATACTGAACATCTACTACTCTGTTTTCCCAGCCACTGTGTTTTGCCCTAGTCGTCTCAACAAGAAGACTGGCAGTGGAACAAGTAAGTTTGTATGTATTAGTGGAAATGAATGAGTCAATTTAGTTAGTGGAGAAAATGAAATGTTCTGAATAGAACTGTGGAAAACCAGCCAACTACTATTTTCTGTTTGGGATTATTTTCACACAAAGACAGGCAGAACTACCACAAGTTATCTTTTGAAAGAAAGGGCAGTAAGGCTACAAACTTTATTTTCACTTTAAATGAAAAATGTGTCCTGCAGAAAACTGGTATCTTCACCATTAAATAGAAAACCCTGTTCAACTGCAGAAAAGGTAAATGCAAGATACTCCTGCATTTTTCTTGTCAAAGATCATACTACATTTGCAGTGCTTATACCTCCAGCCTTACTTAAACTTAGGATAGCTTTGGTATCTGGTTCTTTCACAGCTCTCATTGTGCTACTGCACAGATCTGCATGTCTCTCTCCTTCCTCCTGTTACTCCCTACTCACATGCTGTATCAAAAATGAGTGTGTATGTATTAGTCATCTTCCAGGTTTATTTGTCCTAACAAATACTTGAGTACATTCCAGAGTTATTCAAGATATGAAAAGGAAGGCTGGTGATCCTTTGAATAACTTTGCCAAAATAAATTTTGCTCTGATAACCTTGAGGGCAATCACATTTAACAGAACTAAAACATCGCAAATACTAGTTTAGTCTCGGTAGTAAGCAAAAACAGGACAACTTTTGCCAACAGTATTTGACAATGGCATGGTGATGCAGATAGTTACAAAAATCAGTCGGCAACATCTCCAGTTCAAGGGAAGGCTCCAAAACAGCCCCTCAAACTAAAAACCATCTCAGGTTAACATATCTACAAGCTTAGATCAACACTGACACTAGCATTTTCTCCTCCCCTTCAGTGAAATGCTTAGTACATTTTCTTCAGTGGCAAAATCCACTTACAACTATGTTTCCCTCTTTCTTTCACATCCTTCTTTTGTATCAGCCCAACACAAGGTAGGGTCATATTTTAAAAGAGGTTCATGAAATTAATGTGTTAAAACAGCAGAGCTGGGTGGGAACAAGGGTTTTAACCATTTTGGTGACACTTCAGAGCAGTCCTCAAATAGCTGTATCAGCACAGGAGGAGCAGCAAATTGCAGCTTCGAGCACAGCAGCAGGGGTGATCAGGGCAGGAATTTTTCAAGTCAGCTTTACTGCCAAAGAAAATTGGTCATGTAACTACTCTGTAAGCAGCAAGTTGAGGAAAGTTTCATAATTATAGCCTCAATTCTCAAGCTGGAGACAATACAAACATGTTTTGGTTTGTTTTGCTTTTTTTTCCAAAAAATATCATACCAGCAAAAATAAGGTTCTACTCTCAAAACAGCTCTTACCCAGCAGAAAGCATAAAAATGCTTCTAAAAGAGGTCCTGAAAAAAACATTCTAAGTAATACCAACAAGTAGCTGTGGCTATAACTGATTTAGAAATTTTACCAAATCATCATACAACACTGTCCTACAGTTGAAAAGCACAATGGTTATTTGGCCAAATTACATTCTATATTTTCTGCTGTCAATTACTTAGAAAATGCTTTTGTTTAATGAACGGCATAGTTTCAAGCACCTGGTTAAAAAAAGAACAAACAAAACAAAAATGAAAAATCAGCACCACCAAAAAACCCCAACTCTTCTGAAGTGAACTTTATCATATCAGTTTCACTCCTGAAAATAGCAAGTTTCTAATGAGACATCATCCATTAAAAAAAAAAATCTTGTTCAAAGGTATACAAGTAGCACCTACAATTATCATGCTAAAAAAAAATCAGACAAAAAGTACAGTTTTGGTACAGAAAACAATGGATTTCTTTGGTGCAGTGTAAAACTGTTTTACATCAGACTACAGGAGAACACAGGTGCGGACTGCCAGGAATACAGTTAAGTGCACAAAGATTAGGACTGTAGGTAAATAAGGGACTCACCCTAACAGGTATCAAAGGAAAATGCTAAAGATGGCTGAAACTATACAACACGCCAAGTATACCTGGCAACTGTGGCAGAACGAAAACATAGAATGTGGGTCTGGGTATCTGGCAGGAAGCTAGCCACTGGTGCCCTGACCTGCAATGCCACCTCTACAGCCACAGTGTAACTCCTGGTTACAAGATTGAGGGAACTGTAACACCAGCAAAAGATTGTTGTCCCTGTGATATACACACGCTTCCCCACACAGTACTTCACTAGGCTTCATGACATCTGCTCATCTTCACACCTCGTCTTGGAAAAGTTCCACTATCCACTCATACTTCACTTTCTCACCTTTGGCCCTGCCCCGGCAGCACCAAACAGGCTCCCTACCATCAGGAGAGGCAAGACGCTAGGTGAACTAGCTTGTTCTCTGGGTCAAATCCAGAGCCCAGCCAGGAAGAACACTTTAAAGAGACACGCATATCCATACTGCTGTTGATGGGGTCCCGAGACTTTAGCTCCCTCTGGGATAAGGTGGAACACACACATGTGCCATGGCCTGAGTGGGACAAATGGCAACGCCTTCTCCAGCTTCTCCAAAATCTCTTATTAAGATCATAGAATCATTATGATTGGAAGAGATCTCAAAGATCATCAAGTACAACTGTATACCTGATGCCACCATGCCAGTTAAACCCACCAAACCATGTCTAGAAGTGCCACATTTAAACGTTTTTTGAACACCTCCAGGGATGGTGAGTCCACGACCTCTCTGGGGAGCCCATTCCAACGCTTAAGGACTCTTACAGTGAGGAAGTTTTTCCTAATGTCCAGCCCAAACCTCCCCTG
>NW_009626124.1:371-45291 GCF_000690535.1 Cariama cristata | reverse complement strand
TATTATTATTTATATAAATATTTATTTAGATAGCCAAGAAAAATTGTGAAAATAGCTACCTCAGCAGCAAATTAAAAAAAATTAGTGTGACTCATTATTTATTATTTATTTTAACTATCTTAATTTAAGGGAATCCGCTTACACTTTGTAGTTGTGTTGAGGTAACAATATGTACAATTGACTACTTGTACATAAAGGACATATTTTCAGAAACAGCTAGAACAGTTGTCTATGTAGGTAATCAGATATTTGTACATCAAAGGAACAAGGCCACAAATTAAGTGTAGTTGTACAGATAGGAATACAGATAAATATAACATGCCCTGTCTATTAAATACTTGTTTGGTAGATAAATGCTGCATCCTCAAGTGAGATTTATGAAAAGCCCATAGAAGAATTTTTTTACAAACCAGATAAAAGTACTGTAGTCTGCTTGTTTATTGCTTTAGCTTTTCTCTTTTTTTAAGATAACTAGCACAAAAGCCTTGTTTTTCTAGTTCTGCACTAGTGTATGTGTAGCTAGCATGGAAAATGCTATGTAAATAATGATATAAGAAGGATGTATTCCCACAGTAAAATTGGACTCCCTGCTATATGTTTGTATTTAACTTGGTTCATTCTGGGCATATGTTTTTAAAAAAGCAGCAATTCCAGGGAATGGACATTTGACAGGCAGGGCTGTTCTTAGAATTGGCTACCCCTTGGAGTATTGAAATGAGAGAGCTTTGGTTAGTGAATGTCATTGCATTTCCAGTTCATCACCTATTATTATGTGAGCAACTTATCTAAGCAGGCCTGCACTGTAAGGCAGCCCCCATAGAGAAAAATAACATCCTGACATGAGCAGAATGGTTTATTGTGTACCAAATCTAAATAAACAAAGTTGAAGAGAAATCAGAGATCTAGTGTCCTTCCTCCTACCGACCACAAAATATACGAAGCCAGTGGTGATGACTTTTTCCTCTTGATTGCTTTTCTAAAGAGCAGTCTGCAAGTCAGTAGGGCAAGGGGACAATGCAGGTCTTTTTCATGTTGTGAACACAGATGAGGACGAGGCGGACCAGTTAGATGGGACACGAAAACCTGCTATGTTTGCCTGGCTGACAATGCTAGCCCATTCTGGAAGTAGGAATGGGCCCTGACCAGCAGAGCTGGCACAAGTGCAGTGGTGGCATAGCAGTTGTGCCCTTGCAGAGTGTCAGTGCATCGTGTCTGCCACAAGCACTATGGCTGCAGGAGGTCCTGCTACTCTGCCTGTCCTCCTCCTTTCTCCCCTCTCTGCCCAGTTATGTGGATTACGAGTTAATGCCATAATTGACCCTAGCTAATCAATCCTCTGAACACCTCATAAGTGCATTAGTAACCTTATTTTGCAGGTGATGGAATGAAATAGATAAAGTGATTTGCCCATAACCACTGAAGAAATCTCTACTGGTTGGGATCAGTCCCAATCAGACACGTGGGACTCACTCCAAACATGCAGGATATCGTTCACTCAAACAGTTTTGTTTTTTATTTTTTATTCACTCAAACAGTTATCACTCAAATGGATAACAGCTTGACTTTGTTCTGGTATCCACTTTTTGGTGTTTCTTCCTGAGCTAAAATTTGCTTTAGAATTGGTAGTGGGGAGGAAACTGTGAAAATTTCATGTAGGAACATAGTATTAGTGAGCCCTGTGAAAAGAATCTCTGGGCATCATTACTTGGGAAATATAGTAACTTCCAAGGTCAAAGGCTAATTCTGGACCAAGAACTGAGGCACAAACAGCTTTAACGGCTTACCCTAGGGAGTCTGTGGCATTGTTGGGAACTGAACCCAGAATTTCTGAATCCCAGTCAAGTTCTATAACCACAAGATGACTCCAGGACTAGCTGTAACCTAGAACTGCCCCGGCCCAAGAATTCAGCCAGGCGCCTTATAATCAATGAGAAGTAGTTTATTGCTCTTGATGAAGTACAGATAAATCTCTAAGTGGGTGATTTGGTAGGAATAAAGTAGTTTTTCTCCAATGATACATAACCTGGCATATATGTCTTACACTGCCTTCTCTTCCAGAGCAGTTTGCTCCCTTTTCCAGAGCTCTGTGAGTTTTTGAAGCTCCATCCAGTCTTGAAGGCATATGGGGAGAATGGATCTCCCTTGATTCAAGACAGAGATGAACCTTCTTTAGAGAATGACTACTTATATTTTCTTCTGACAGAATTATTTTTCCAAGATGGAGAATACATCAAGATATTTTTAGGAAACGGCAACATATGCCAAATATTTGCCTGAGTGCTTTATGACTTTATGATGAGGGCTTCTTAAGGGGCAAAACATTAGCAAACAATGATGTAGGATTCTCTTAGAAAAGTATAACAAAATATATATAGTTAAGTGTTGTGTCAGTAGAGAGCAAATCAACACATCCTTCATAAAACTAGTATTCTTGGGGAAAAAAATACCAAAACAACACACACACAAAGAAGCTTAACAATTCTTTAGCGATGGATTTTACAGGAGTGCTTGCCCCTACAGAAGATTTCTCAGTCTTTAACTATGTCTAGTACAGTGCCCAGCTTCCCTACAATAAATAAGGTGATCTAACCCCAGTGGAACCAACTACTTCAGCAAATACCTGGCCTTGAACTCATGAATACTTCCACCAATTAAATATCATGCTAAATTATTAAATACCATGCTAAATTGAGTCTGAGTAATAAGCAGCAGTGAAAACAAGGAAACTAAATGCACACACAAAAAAAGAAGATGACACCAAAAGTACTAACAATGCAAAGGAACAGAATGAAACCCTGATTTTAATATACAACTTTAAGGTTTGCTAAGAACTTTCATTAAGAGTCTTTTTCCTTTCTTTCAGAAAAGAGAATTTGCCTTTAGGCATGACAGGATTGAAACTAAATCAAATTCTTCCATGGTCAAGGTGCAGTAGGAATACTCCAGGCCTTTTTCATCCTTCAGATCCATTTTCTTGAGAAACAGAATTGGAGGAATAGGAACCTTTAGTAAAAAATAATTGAGAAAATCTTCTGGAGTCAAATTACTTTCCCGTTCACTTTTATGCGCACTAACACTTCTGTGCATAAAGGGTGCAATTCATATAAGTCACCTCTTTGAATATATAAGGCAAGGTCAAGCTTAACAAAAAGAGGTTGTAAGTACCAATTCTATCAGTTAAGTGGTATAGGACAGTACCAGACAAAATCCAGGGCATTGCTTAGTGCTGTAGCTGAAATCTGAATTAGAAAATAGGCTCTATTTTCCATAAATTTCTTTCCATGCATAATATAGTGGAGGAGATGACATCAATAATGCTACTTCTGATATTCTTAAAAATTAATATGGGAAGCTTTGCGGAAAAGCTACTAGAAGGAAGGGAGGAAGGAAAGAGGGAAGGAAGAAAGAATGAAAGAAAATTATTCTGTTCCCCCCCAGAAGCACTGTTTCAGTGAGATGCTTAAACACTTGTTTAACTTTCACTGCATATGTGTTTCTATTAAATTCAATACACTCTGCTGAATAAGGCAGTTGTTTCCACAACTTCAATTTGTGATGCATTGTAAGAAAGAAACATATTGAAATTCAGGTTTACCTGGCACACCAGGCTGTCATTAGTCTCACATTGCAAGGCCACAGTGTCTTTAATTAATAGAATATCGTATTACTAAAGTTAAGAATGAAAATTATAGGGTTTTTGCTTAACTTTCATATGACACCTGACCATTGCTACAGGGAATATTTAACTGGCAATAAGTTTGTATAACAGTCACAGATTCAAAAGATAAAACAAATATCTGATCAAATGAGTATGAAATATGCTTACCAAAAACATATTTGCAATATTTTTAATAACACTAAGTTTTCATGAATAATCAATTGACATTAAAGATGACAGGATAGATTCAGTACATACTCATTCTGCAAAATAGTGTACTTGAGTGGCTAGAAGCATTTGAATTTTCACCAATACTTTGCATCAGAAACTGTACTGTCATATATTCAAGGTTACTTGATGACAGCGCTCTGGTATTTCCTCTATTTGGTGTAGGTTCTATTTACATCCATATGGGGCTCATCAAAATCTACTGTGGAGTGACTGATCCACATTTTGGCTGAATGCAAGAGCAACTGAACTTCTCCTGTGATGTTGTAAAATGAAATGAGTAATGTTACAGTGAAAAGTAATTTACAGTCTATAGATTTAAGCCCTGTTTATATACATAGTTGCTGCAGTTTAATTAAACTGGTGCCAACCTCTGTTTGGACATACTTCTGTTTTAGTTGGTTTTCTATTCTAAGCAACGAACCTATTTTAAGTGACTTACAGATAATCTAAAATATGAGTGTCCACACAGAGCCTTCTGTATATCTTAATCAAATGAATTTAAAGTCACATTTTTAATTGATACCAGTACAGCTCAACAAATGGCCAAGTCTCAGATACAGAAGGGACTGTATGAAATGCTACAAAGGATGAAGGTCCACCTGATATCTATTAGTGGTAAATGCAATGCAATAATTTAGAAGCAAGTGCTAAAAGGAGTACAGATGGAAGACATTAAGCGAAACTAACAATAGTTACAAAGTCTAATAATGAGAACAGAAAAACTCAAATGAGGTTGAACCAGACTCATGGCCTCATATATGTCTTCTGTATGCTGGTCACTTTAAGCCACATCCCAAGTAACTGTGGGTAGATGTGTAGGAGTGTCTTCTCCAGATTTACATTACTGCCTTCCATTTTGATAAAAGAAAATTTGGAAAACGGAGGAGTCTGTGGCAGAAGGAGCAGACACTGGGATGAGATGTTGCTATGCTCCCCACTTTGTTATCCCTGCTTAGCACAGTAACAGCACCTGCTGGTAGGAGAAGACAAAGCCTTTACAGAGAGGAAGCTTTTGTTTCTTGCTAACTCATAGTTCCTCTGGGGCAGGGTGGAAGACAAATATTTATAGCAGGCAATAGAGAGTATGCATAAAGTCTGTCTGGGGCAGGCCAAATATATTTTATCAAGTCAAATTACTTTGGAATTCCCTGAGAAATCCGTAACTCTTGCCTCTCTTAGTATATCAGCACAAATTCTTCATCCTGATGACAACAAGGTTGTTCTATATATGGCTGCACAAGAAGCTACTGAAGGGTTCCTACAGGCTATGACTTCTTGTGAGCATATTCACTTCCCTCATCCCATCATTGTCAACTGTGGGGGCAGGATGCCAGCACATGATGTCAGAATTTTCCAGAAATATAAGGACTCGTGCACTTTCTGTTCCCATCTAATTCAACAGTGGTGGTTTGCACTTGTAGTCAGATGGCAAACACTCTAATTTCCATTGACGTTAGGGAGAAGTCATACAGGCTCAGAATGTAGGAGAAAAGGGCTACTGAGACATGGACTGAGATGTGTTCTAGCAGGACGTTTCAGAGGCTGATCAAATCAAGAGATGATCTTTTTAAAGCATTAAGAAAGAGAATCCAACCAGCTGGACTGTCCTGATAATTTATGATATTACATCTATCCCGTGGGCACATACATTTTATTTTAAGTGGTAGCAATTAAGAAGTTGAAGAGTTGTAATATGGGTACTTAAGATCATCATTTATGCACTATAGGGTCCCCAGCATATCTTGCTTCACAAAGGCTGTACAAAATATGAAAGCATCAGACTATATCAGGAAGGCACATACACATAAACTCACATTCAGCCACATTGATGTAAAAATTTAAATATCTACATAAATTAAACAGGAAACACCCTATAAACCTGGAACAGAATGTCTATACCATATGTATATGTGTTTCTAAAGACACCACACAGGTTATCGCTGAATGGTAACTGAAAGAGCACACTGGCTAACTGGGTTTGAAAGTTGCTGGTGAGACAAGCATTTCTGTAGTAAAGATATCAAAGGAAAGTGGCTGATTAGCTTTACAAACTGAGAATCATGTTGAGATCTGTATGAAATCAGACCTTGATACTGTCTTCCTTGCCCTAATGTAATTTCTGTGTTTGATGGCCTGGCCCACTAGAGAGTACATACTTAAAGCATGTCCTGCTGGTGTCAGAAGCAAATAAAAAAAATATTAGCCTGAGCTTTGTAAGTATTTGGTTTTCTTTTCTAAGCAACAAAGAAAAGAGGATCCAATCCTATCATTGTATTGACCTTAACAATAAATATGCCAGTGTATTCACATATTGTTTGCGTGTAATGAATAACAGAGTACCCTGCTTTAAATAGATAAACAGGTAACGGTTAGGATTGTCTCCTATGGAAGTCATATGTTATACAAACACTGTCATAAAACAATATTGCAGTCTTTATTTTAATCAAGACTAATGTTAGGACATACACACTCCTTTGTCAAGACTGCTTATTTCTGTCTGCAGGTGATTGCACTTTTACACTTGGAAGAAAAGGAACAAAAAGGATACTGAACTGATGAAAGTTTTTTGCCTATATTATTCTTTCAGGCATATTCAGTAACTGCAATCCACTGTGCTGCAAAACTAAAAGTTGTAATATGTTAGGGCAGGGCTGAATCAAAGCCCAGTTAATATACGCCAATAAATTGAAGTCTGGAAAAGCCTTAGCTCTAGGTGCTCATGCCCATTTATACAAAATGCTTATGTAACTTAAAATAGGACACAGTTGTGAGTGTCCAGACTTGAGAGAGATCATTTTATTGCATTGGCAAAGATGATCTATTTTATGTCTGGCTCAAACTCTGTTGTACATATATCCACTTTTCAAACTAATATGTCGGCCTTTAGGAAGCAGACGGCGGTGGTGCACATCTTCTTGGCCATGTGGATGCCTGCTTGAATCCAGCCCAGGATTCCTTAGGATTATACTATTGTCCCTCTTCAGCCACAACAGCAGTGAAACTGCTGATTCTCTCCAAATGTGGCACCAGAAAAGTGTGAGCCCAGAGGCAATACTTCAGGAATGCAAGGTGAGATTTTCAGATTTTTTTTCTTCACAGGAATATTGAAAGGTTGGCGGAAATTATTTTACCTCAGAGGATTTGCGTTCATGGTCCTGGGCTTGTCCTGAAACAACCAGCAACATCCAGGAAAAAGAGGTGGGCACACTGTCAGTCATGCTGACTCACCCTGGGCTGTTGTTTTCCACACTTCCCTCTGTCAGTCTGTTTTACTGCATCTTATATTTAGACTGCAAGATTTTGGGGGGAGAGGGGGAGAGATGGGGTTGGAGGATATGATGGTTCCGTGTTTGCACGCTGCCCAGGACGAGAGTGGGGTACAGCGTTAGGCCACCCAGGGGGCTACTGCAGCATTCGTTATCTCTATTGACACCAAGACTGACACAGTGACACTGTATACAGGTGATTAAAACACAGAAAGATCCAAAACCAAGTGGAGCTGAGTCATTTTCATTCCTCCTGATTTGAATGAGAATGCTAGAACAAACAAAGGAAACTCTCAGCCTGCAAGTTTAAAACACAGAAAAAGGAAACCTTGTTTTCACACAGCACAATAATTAAATCATGAAACTCATTGTCATATCAAGTAAAGATAGCTAAAAATAAAAAGGTAGTTAAGAACAGCTTAGACAAATTTATGGATGATAGGACTGTTGGTATCTATTAGGCTCAGTGGGGCAGATGCAAGCCCAGGCTCATGAAATTCCTCAGATTATGTCTCCGAGAAGCTGGGCAGTAATATCTGGGAGAGGATCCCTTTGTATAAACCCTGTTCTTTTTTTCTTTCCTATCTATCCTCTGCTCATCATTGTTGTAGACAGAACGGCAGTCCTAATAGACTAATATTCAGACTTTAGCCTGAATCACTATGTGCTCTCATACACTTAACTAACTGCATGTAGTTAAGATTTAGTCAGATAGGACCAAGAAAGGGAATTGTGGGTTTAAAACTGTATTATTTGCCTATTTCTGTAATGATCTTGGTCTTTTTTTCATACTTGTGAGTATTGTACCATAAGCGTCACAGAATCATAGTACAGCAGAACAGTTGAGATTGGAAGGGACTTCTGGAGGTCACCTTGTCCAAGCCTCCTGCTCAGGTAGGGCCACCTAGACACCCAGACCCGTTTTCCCAGGACCGCGTCCAGATGGCTTTTGGATATCTCCAAGGATGGAGACTCCACAACTTCTCTGCACAACCTGTGTCAGTACTCAGTCACCCTCACAGTGAAAAAGCGTTTCCTGATGTTCAGATGGAAACTCCTGTGTTTCAATCTGTGTCCATTGCTTCTGGTCCTGTCACTGGGAACCACTGAAAAGAGGCTGGCTCCATCTTCCTTACACCCTCTCTTCAGATATTTGTACACACTGATAAGATCCCCCCTGAGCTTTCTCTTCTCAAGGCTGAACGGTCCCAGCTTTCTCAGCCTTTCCTCATGAGAGATGCTCCAATCCCTTAATCATCTTCACGGCCCTTTACTGGACTTCCTCCAGTAGCTCCATGTCTCTCTTTTGCTGGGCACAGTGCTCCAAGTGTGGCCTCACCAGTGCTAAGTAGACGAGAAGGATCACCTCCTCCCTCGACCTGATGGAAATACTTTGTCTAATGCAACCCCGAACACCTTTAGCCTTCTTTGCAGCAAGGGCACATTGCTCACTCATCTGTCAAATGATGTAGATGACATGTAGTAGAGCACATATTGTGTTAAACATTCTAGCGGACTTTTTCCTTCCATGTATGACCAACAGTGTTTTTGTAGTGATAATGTAAATATGTATACATTATAGTGCTGTGCTATGCTATGTCATCAGCTCAGCTACAGGATGTGTGCAGAATGGTCAAATATTGCCCAAGGGCATAATTTTAGGGATACAGTGAGCTGCTCCGTCTTTACGTACATTTAATCCTTGGCCTCTCTGAAGAGACTGCCAGCAAGGCTGACAATTAGTGCCAATTGTGGTGGACTTTTGAAGTTGGCCAGTAATTTAATTGCTGGCTAATAGGTGCAACTTGGAAGTCTGGGAACTCTGTGGTCTCGTAACTCTCCCTTTCTCCCCCATTCTAGCCCTGCTATTTCACTGGGTTGTTTCATCAAGGGAAGCAATTATAAAAGCTGATAGCAGTTTTCTCTAAATTGTTGGCAGGGAGCCAGCATTATGCTACAGAGGTGCAGTGCACTGCATCAAGTGGTTGCACTGAGTGACGCTCTGTAATGATGTGATGTGGCTATGTGATTAAATACTGGCTTCCTGCCGAAGCATTCTCCCTGAGAAACAATTGTCACTGCCTTAGCATCTCTCCCCATTTGAGAGCAATGTGGCCTGCTTTCACCAGAAGGGAAAAGTTTTTATTGCTAAAGGTGAAAACCTCATATCTTTGGCTGATGCCTTCTTCAGACAAACTCTTCCTGAGGCCAAGGACAGGAAGGTTTGGTATCAGAAAGGTTTGTCTTTCAGTAGGTTACCATTAAAAATAGTGAAAAAACCCACAGCAGAGAAAACAGAATTTGTCCTGTTTGCTAAGTAGTCCTTCCACTCATTTTCCTCTCCTATCCTCTGTATACTTTCCACTGTCCTTAGCCCAGAGTAGGCTTTCTGACGAAAAGACCCTTTTTTTAAGACCTGCTTCCATATATGCTAGGACTCAAAGGAACCGTCCAAATCAACTCCAGGCAACTGTACAAAGCCCACTCCTCTGAGATGCAGTGCTCCACTTTCCAACTCTCTTATGACCAGTCACTCTCAGTGCCCCCAGCCCTCTGCCAGGCTGGCTTTTGATCAAGAATATGAGATCCCTGTATTGGTGAGAAAGAAGATTAGTTTCTAGCAGACTTGATAAATGACAAACCTCCTTCTGGGCAAAGGTGAGAGAATGCCAAAATAAAACCAGTGGTCATCTGCTTATATTAAACTACCTTGAAAATACTGCCAGAACGAGAGATCTCCTTTGTGTTCGTAAGAAATCCACATGCACGTGCAAGGTAAAATCAAACCTCTGGCAATTCCTTAATTAATCCCTATTGACCTATTAACCTTCAGAGACAAAGCAGCTACTCCGGACTCCCAGAACTCAGTGGAAACACATCTCTTGCATTGAGCCAAAGCACTTCAGGTCCTTGACAGAATGAGATCTGAATTGGAGATGGAAAAGAGGGGGACACCTCTCATACAGCTAGCACCATCTAGTGACAACTACTAAAGGGACCTCCAGTAGGCTATGACATTAGATCCTGCAGTATCCATAAAAGCCTACTCATAGACCTAAAAGAAATGCAAAAGTTTGCAGAAAGTTTTTGCTGCCTGCACTGTCCCACCTGTATCAAAACAAGTTCCTCATACACAGTTTTATGCAGGTCTTCTGCAGTTGTAAAGTTCATATGTGATCAGTGAAGCCTCTCCCCAAACGCCCATCTGCCACATGCTTCCAATATTGGCAGGCAGTTCAAAATTTCAATGCACACTGCTCATATATTGAGCCGTGTAATCAGTCCTGGGGACACTGATAGGTATGTGTAGTACAGTACCAAAAAAAGACCTGAAATAGAGCAATAAGAAAACCTTCCAAGGCACAGACACTAGGGCATGCAAATTTGCTGTTTGCACAGGTCCAGAAATGTGCACAAAACAGCACTCCATCAGTGGGACACAACTGTGTCCTTTTACGATACTGTACTCTCTTAGATCAGTTAAAAAGTACATTTGTGTGAACATATGTGATTTCCAGTTCTCAATGAAGAGTATCTCTTTTATCAAGGAGCAATTGTGAAATGTGATGGCACATAACAGTTTACCAGGGTCATATTGCTAACTGTTGCCTATGAAAATTATAAGTACAGTAGATATTGAGTTAATGTTTTTCTTGGCAAGTTCTTTGTTTTCTCCTTGCAGTATTCTCCTGAATAATCTTTACTAAACCTGCCAGGATATCAATAAAGAGGTTTTTCATGCAGTGAAACAAGCAACACTTTCCTAAGACTTCCTTCACAATTAAACCTAACTTCTCTCTGTTAAACTGATACAACTCTTCTGAAATTTTGAGTTTATTTGAAAAATATCCTTATATCATCTTAGAATTCTATTCTCTCTCTCATACTTCAGAAATGAGAAGACACAATGCCGCTACTCATTAAGAAAGTTTGGAACATCACAGAATGTCCTTCACATTTCTGGCTAAATAAGTGGAATATATTCGATTATTGTAAGCTTCATATTTACCACATTTGAAAGAAAACTTAATAGACAACAAGTATGTACATTACATAATTCATTTTCATTTCTTGTTACTCTACCACTTTTCAGACAAATTAATTGCTTGCAACAAAATAAATCCAGTCAGACAAAAGAGATTGCCCACATCTTTAAAATGGATCAGATTCTCAGATAAGGTTAACTGACATAATACGTCCCGTATGAGAATCTGACTTTATGTTCCTTGATTTGAGTATGAAACATTCTCTATGAGAAGAGATCACCACTTTCTTCATGAGATATATTTTTTTTCACACAAGTTCTAAGGAAGTGATTATGTGATTTATTTCAATCTTCTCTTTTGAGATTGTTGTACAGTTTTTATACAGAAAAAATGTGATAAACATATAACATCTGAATGGGAGGCTGCCCTAACACACCTCAGGACATATATGCTCAGAACAACCCCAGAAACTTTAAGATTAGCTTTACAGCCCACAATCAGTCTGCTGACAGGTTATGGTGCATGACGAATCTATCCCTAATCTCCCTAGTACACCTCATTTGAGATAGATGTTCAGTCATTTCTAATGCAGACTTTTGAACACTTCATCTAAATTTTGCACACTATCTTTTCTGTTGAATGAGGTGTCCGTCCAGAACAGGACCCTCGAGACAGAGACATACCAAAATAACCATTTATGCAAAAATAACACATTCCAGATTACTATAATTTTTCTGTCTTAAAAAGACATTTGGAGAGAGGTAGTACTTTCATTTTTTCAGCTTTATCATTGTAATTCCAAATTAGTGGCCGTGCCAAATTGAGAACTATGACTCAGCTTCTACCAGGACTTTGCAAGTACATACAGGGATGATTCCGAAGACAAAAAACTGGGGAGGTGAGCCTCCAACTCCAATACTCTCTCATGCCACAATTGTTCCTTGTCATGCATCTGTGTCACTCCATGCATTGTGCATGAGCAGGACTGTTGTTCCCTTTGCAGCAGAAAAATTACCCCTTGGCACCAAGCATTTAAACTAGGTGTCAAAGAAAAAAAAAAAGAAAAAAAAAAAAAGAAAATTATATCCTGCTTGACACTAGACCAGAATAAATTCATTTGCTATTGATTTTTTTATTCAGAAGCTTGATCTTCCTTATTCATTTCTCATACATAAATGGGAACCAGTATGCCTCTTCTGCATAAAAAAAAAGAAATTATAGTATTAATCAAAATCAGATAAATGAGGCAAAAAGCTCAACCCTGCCCTTGTGCCTAACTAATTATTTTGAACAGCTCTGGTCTGTTCACCTCTGTGCTGAGTTGGTAATGTATCCCCCTTTGGTCGATTCAAGATCTCTAGCAACACCTATGGGAGAGTCTTTAATTAATCCTCTGTTACTGTTGTAATTGCATTATCCTGAGGGAAAGTCTGACTAGCCAGGAATATTATTTTAAACCTATACTGTAAACAACATATGTCCTCAGGAGAGTTCAGTTAATACAACCATTTTGACCCTTTAACTGCTGGGTGCTTAACAGTTTATTTTCATAACCACTAAAAAGGACTTTTTCCTTTTCATGTGAGGTTATTTAGCCTTCATGCTTAAAAACTATATAGTGCAATTATATATCTACCCATCAAATAAAATAATTGCTTACAATCTGCTTAAAGTATTTCCAGCTAAATGAAGAAGGCATTGACATTTTGCTCTGTTCCAGTCTACCGTCTCATTATGAAACACAGCCCTTTGTGAAAACAGATTTCTCTAACAGTGGCATAACCTCTGCCTCTGCTATACCTTCCATATACAGTGCAAAGCAGTACGATATAGCCCAGCAGGATCTCCTTGTTCTCCTCATTTCTCTTACACATTTGATATAAAGGCAGGATTACACATCCTTTAGAGCGAGAGAGTGAGAGCCTGGAGCGCTGCTCCTGGTCTCGCAGTTCTTCCATGAATTTTGTCAATTGTAAAAAGTTAGTAAAATTTCACATGTCTGGGTCTAAACATTTTGATTCTTAAAAATATGAAGAATTTTTTAATATTCCGAGCTTCGACTAAAATTATAAAGGAATTCCTCTTCAGTGGGCTTCTCCACATTTCATTTCACAAGATTTCTGTTGTTAAAAAAGAGACACACAACTTCTTTTGCTTTCATTTACTTAAGGCAGAAATGGGCAAAGTATTGCCTGTTATTTCACCAACACTCTGGGAGGCTGTGTTCAAATCTGTGAAGTGTCAGAGATTCTCCTGTGGAAAGTGTTATGTAAGTGCAATGTATTTTTATCAAGGACATGAATAAAAAAGCAAAATAGGACTTTGAGGCTTTTTTTATTATAATGTTTTGACTATTTTTTAAAACCACCTTTTTTACTTCCCTCATCCACAGATACTAGGTATGACAGGTGCAGTGTAATGAGATCAACATATTAGATTAAATGTACAAGATTATGGAAGATCAGTCTTTGGCACAATTTTTAAAGCCTTCACTTATTTTAGGCACATCCAATGTTGTCTCTAAAGTATGGGTGGATTTACCTTGCTTTCTGATTTCAAGGAATGATATGACAGCCACAGCTGGTCACTGATTTGTGCACATTTCTCCTCCTAAATATTTTTCTTTCTTGTCTGTGAGTCAACTGCCCTATAAACAACAGCTATCGTGTACAGCTGTTATTCCAGCTCATTTAATACTCTTCTTCTGCTCTTTGAAATCTTAGCCTGTCCCAGGACTTGAAGAGATTCTTAGCATGCATATTCAAATGAATGCTCAAGCAAACCTCTTCTCTTATCTTGCTCTTTTTTTTTTTTCCTGAAGTGTTTCAATAATCTTTCCTGAAACTTCAGAATGAATATTGTTTGCAGGACAAACACAATGAAATAAATCTTCTCACTGGGCCAGTTTGGGAAATTAAACATTGATTGGATTGCACCCAGAAAAGCGTGAGGAAAACATACAGCTAGAGACAAACAAAACACAAGTGGCACAAACTCATTACCTAGAATGGAAGGATTAAAGGCTCTTAGGCTCGATAGGACTAAGCTGAGCCCTTCCTCATGACTCTCCCCACACAAGTATTATCTGACCAAGAAAAACAATGACAAAAAGTAAACAACTAAAATGACTTGTATAATGCCAGAAAGACACAGTATATCAGAAAAAAAAAAAGTTTTTGTAGTGAAATCATGTTTTCCACAGTGTGAGAAAAAGATCATGACCACAGTTAAATCATACAGGATTAGACCGTAATGTATGAAAAACCTTTTTACAAACAGAAATATTTTCTCTGGATTTAGTAGAAGGTTCAACTGTAATTAATTTGTAAAAGGAAAAAGCAAGCAGTACATTTCTTAAACTAACAGTCCTGAGAATATAGTATGTGTATCTCTCCCCTGGAAAATTTATTAAGCATTGGGTGTGGGGGAGGAGTGAGAGAGAGCGAGCAAATTGAATCTCCCTGTTCTTACCAGTTTTTGCTGCTGTGGTGAATTATCACAAACTTCATAAATGTAAGTAAAATGGGACCCTTGAAGTCTCAGTCATTTTATTTCAACAGAATGTAACCGTATTCCAATTTGCACTTGAATTAATGGGAGACTACATAGCTTTAAAGTCTTAAAGTGCATGTCACACCTATCATAACACATTTTGTTAATCAGTGACTTACATTAAGAAAGACCATCCAGCCCAGCTTTCTGCAACTCTTCCAGGAGAATAAAAAAAGAAGGAAAAAAAAAACCAAAACCAAACCAACCTTATTTGTTCTTTGCATATAGTAGCTCAACAATATCACAAACTGGTTCTGTTAAGCAGACACATTAGGAATGTGCTATGTTGAACGTTCAGCTTTACTTAAATCAACTTCACTAATAGTTAATGTTAGATATTTTTTTAAGAACACTAAATGTTAGTCTTTTGATATCAAGGGCTTCTTTTCTTCCGCTCCTTTTTTCTATACATCATCCCTCATGTCCAAGCTCCACCAGAGCAAACACATCCTATCTCCCTTTGATGTTGTCAAATATTAGGATTGCCTTTTGACAATGTTGATATAGTGCTGTTAGTCAATATTCATAGGTGTAACTTGAAATGTTCGAGAAGCCCCTGATATATAATGGGAACACTAGTGATACACAGTGTTTACCAATGGAAAAAAAGAGAAGTTTTTCACATACAACTCAGAGAAATCCAGGCATCGTCACTTTGGGTGCCCTGATGCTGGTATATTTTCACAAAGTAGAGAAACATAAACAGTTTCCTCCTGTTCTTTCCATCTGAATGCCTGGGAGAGCAGGACCATGAAATTGCTATGAACGTAATAGCAATAGTATTAACTTCTGTGAGCATATATTATCCATATTCAATATAACAAATATAGAATAGAGAAACTATAAATAGAAATTGTTGTTTTGCTGGAGTGTAGTGGGACTATTGGAACTACATAAGGAAAACAGCAATATAAAGGGATTTGAACTGGCAATGAGTCCAAGTCTGGGAATATTTATACATATGAGCTTTGTCTGATAATCTTTACATACATGAGGCACAGCGGCCCACAGAACTCTTCAAAAACTTTAGTGAGCCGTTCAACACCATTTCCAAATGAAAAATAAATATATGTCCTACTACCAGGACTCTTTTAATGAGTTTCTCATTTTCTAAGACACACCAGTATCACTCTTTGAAAAATGATTCAATGGTTTCTGTTTAAAAGCTTACAGACAACCATCAGGTTAAATTCTACTCTCCTGAGTACATGAGTGGCAAAGACTCATAGGAGATAGCCTATAGGAATTAGAGCAGGAAAAGACTCAACAGCACAGAATGTCCCAGTGCTACACATTGGAGTGGTTTGTCCACTTCAAGTTTAACTTGGAGCAAGCAACCAGACTTCTGTCTCCTTTTTTGGGTGCATTTTCAAAAGAGTTGAACAGACTTTTCTACCAAAAAGGTTTCCTGATACTAATTCTAACCTTTCCTATTCTCAAGTTCATCGCATCTCTCACCTCTCCGAAGTAGTATCAATAAACAAAATAATATACAAAGAAACTGACCTTCCGAAACTTTAATTTATAGCACTTTCCACAACACAGTGCACCAAACAAACAGACAGATTATAAAGACAGCAATAGATGTTTTTAATTTTATTATTCATTTGTTCCTTCTATGAGGTCTCACATAATGTCTGTGGCTGACCTTGAATTAAATTACATTCTCACTCTGCTTACATTTCCCTGATACACCAAACAAACAGAAGAACAAAGACCATGACATTTTGGCATCTTTGTTACCTCTACATACGGCATCAACTGAGCCATTTCTTCTTGCTTCTTGTGGAACATTGACAAGTTGTTGAAATCTCTTACATCAGACAAATGGACTTTATTATACAACAGAGCGCTTCATAAGTGCAAAACTTTTGGGATGACAAAAACCCACTGAATTCTCCACTTTCCATCAAAGCTGCCAGCAATTTCCTGGTTTTGGCAGACTTACTAACAAAATTCTGTTAGTGAAGGCAGAAACTCTAAGCCTAGGTCCAGTTGCTGCCAGTCTGCCACACACAGAAAACAGATCTCAGCTTTCCACATCTGATCATTGTTTGAAGGGGCATTTAAAAGCTTACATTTGGGGGAATTTCTTTCTATAGTCAGTACATTTAATCCTACTGATATCCAACCCATTCTGAAAGAGAAATAGGTTTATGGCGAAGTCAATTCAAATTAAACTGATGTGTTATTTCATTTCTTAGGTGAAAAACGAGGGCCTGATCCTAAAAGACATCAATCATCCTCAAAACTGAGGGCTCAAAACACATTGCTGAAAATACTTAGCACCTTCCAGGTTAGAGCCCTTAATGCTATTAAAAATGTTTTCACTTGCCACACATACAGGAATATGTGTGCTTTAAGCAGTCTTAGACTTTCCAGAAAAATATTCATTACAGATTTACAGTGATTTATAATTAATAAATTACTCTGTTCAACCTGAATTTCAAGACTGGTGTCAGTGAGTGAGGTTGGAGATGGAAATTATGGCAAAACCAAAGACAGAACAGATCTCTAAACATTGCTTTCCACCAAGGGTCCTCACCTTTAACATGTAAACAGTGTCTTTTGAGTGGTCAGATAGTTCTTATATGCTCAGAGTTATCAGTGGATTATTTTATGAACTCATGCATCTTAGAAGACAAGAAGGGAATATTAATTTCCAAGAAGAAATGTAAGAATCATCTAGAGAGAAGAGGTCCTTATTTGTTACCCAGAAACCCACTCAACAGGTTGGTTTGTTTTTTTTCTGAAGGAAGCTACAAAACATCCACTTCCTGTATGAAAACGTTATCTTTTGCTTTGCAAGGAAGTGACATGTCTCCAGGAAGGTTCTCTGTATCTAGACGTCAAGGAACATAGCTGCTAGTCTAGACTTAACTCACTGGTTTTATAGACAGCTCATAGCATTTCTCTCTGAAGTAGGCATGCCAAATTTTGTTCATTAAAGACTGTTTGACAGGTTTTTTTGTGGCACAACATATGAGGCGTGTATCTGCACCTATACTTGATGCACTACTATTGATTGCACTGTGTGTAGATATAAGCTGCAATGTGAATCAGTTGTGCCACTAACTGGGTTCAAATTCATTGTTATATCATAAGCTACACTGCACCTAAAAAGATTGATACCTGGAGATGCAAGAGGACAGAAAGAGTTCCAGAATTAAAAATAAATCCTGAAGCTTCTCTGGTAACAGGAAACTTGAGTGGAGCAAGATAAAGAGATATATGTATCTGGAGAAGGAGAATGGCCTGGAATAAAAATGCAAGATAAATATTTATAAAGTCATGGAAAACCTAATGTAAGGGATTTGAGTTAGTACTTTAACATATCTGTCAAGGTTAATTTTTCTTTCCTGAATTCAAAAATATGGTGCTGCTTAGTTGTGCAGAGGGGTATGTAGCTCTTTAAATGTGTGTAACAGTGTAAGCAACAAATAGTAGGAGTTGGAATATAAAAGACTATTGTATTAACTAAGCATCTCCCAAAATATTGTGTTTTGGGGTTTTTTTAAGGATAAAAGAAAAAGCCAAGTTCAAATTGTTTAAGGCTCAGTGAATAGGGTCCTCAGGAAGACTTGTCAACTATTTGGCTGACAGATCACAAAAGTTTAGTTCATTTGGGTTCAGGATTTGAAGAAAGACTTTTTTTACAGTCTTCCTAATACACTGGAATTTGTACTGGATTCTCTATATCCAAAACTGTCAAATAAAACCCACCTTCCTTTCTTTTACCTATCTGCAGCACACACGGAGAAATGAAAATGGAAAATAAAGACCAGGATACATATAAAATCTTAGGGTTTAGACTTTGTAAAATATTTCTATCTAAATGCAGGTTTCTCAAAAAATATCCTAGAAAATTTACATCCAGCATGCAAATCTGTGCTGTAGGCAGAATTTCCAGGCAGAGTTCTCTTAAATAGAGTGAGACTTGCATTATGTTTTGGTTTGAGCACCCAGGAGATCTGAGAAATGTCCTGTTCTCTAGTTATCCACGGCTCAAGTTCATTGTGGCCAGTGTTAAGCTTTCCTTATAACAGCCATGACTTGTATGTTGGCTGAGATATAACTTAGTCCCATTCTTAACATGGTGATAATTTGTTTCCATTCTTACTACCACATTCAAAAGCAGAACTATCAGTCATAGAAAAAAATTAGTAAAGAAATAACCAGTAAAAATCATCCTTGTCATAACTATATTGGCTTTAAAGGACTTAGACCAGGTTCGAAATTTGTCCCAGGTCATTTCAGTATTTAGTATTAATGGTGTAGGACTTTATTTCAGCATAAAAAGCTGGAGGAGCAATACCAGAATACCTGGCAATTTGTGAAACCACTGGACTTCACAGTGTGCTCATTTGCATAGCAATACCCACAGTGCCTTTCCTACTGGTACCTTCTACAGACTACTGCAACTACTGATCACTCCCTCGGTGTCTTTTGCAAGCACAACTTATGTTCCCAAAATTTCCTTGCCTTCTTATTCCTCACATCTCACTCAAGGTAATGTTTAGTGGTCTGTGTACCATCATGGACACAGGAGTTTCCTGGGCTGTATTTGCTTTGATAGCTATGATTTATTTGCTGTCTTTAGTTATCTTGTAAAATAAAATAAATGTCTGCAACAAGTTGTGGGCATGTTGACCTAGTGGTCCATACCAAAGGACCACTACATTTATTTGTATAAAAAGGCCACTCATCTAGAAAGCAGGATGACAACATCTAGTCTTGACACCCCAGCTGGCCTCCTGAAATAGCTGCAAGAAAAAAAGTGGTGGTGGAGGCACTGAATATGCTGAAATACTTATGGTGAAGGACTGGGAGAGAACAAATCCTAAAGCATAAGAGTCTTCATGGAGAATTGATCCAGATCTGGTCATGCTGGTTTTCAGTTGTGGTTTGTTTGAAAGGCAGTTCAACTTAACTGACATTGAAAACAGAGTAATAAAATTTCACTGAATCATTTTTAAAGCTACCTCACAATTTTCTTGAAATTTGGTGTAAAGAAAACTGTAAGCAGTTTGCAAGTAAGTTATCTCACTCTGTTAGAAAATGTCTGATGTACGCAGGCCAAGAAAGAACATCTAGCAGAAATACTGGTGGGCTGAGGTGGAGTATACTGTCAAATTAGGGAAATAATCTCCAAATAGTAGATAAAAGATTCTGATTTCTAATAAAGTTTGGATAATGTGCTGAAAATATCCATGTGAAGTTGATAAAGGCTGACTCCCTACTAGTGTCCGTAATCATTAGATCTTTCTCTGATCAAGCTATCAACTTTGAAGTACCCCCAAAAGCCTGAACATCTTCACAAATTATAACTGTGAGATATGCAGAAGAACTGGGTTGGCCAGTGCTGACTCTGAAACACATTGCAGGTTCACACAAAAGGAAAAGAAAAAAAAATATATACTGTATCAAACCAGCTTTAGTTTAAATGGTTCAAACTTTCAAGCCCAAATTCAACAAAGCACTTAAGCAGGACTTCACTGGGGCATAAGCATATGCTCACATGGTTTTGTTCAGCATAGGTTTACAGGAGAGTGTAATATTCTTCTTCAAAGATCTCAAATAAGAACAACAATTTTATTAATTTTCTTCTTTTCTTCCCTGCTTTTTAATTAAAGGTTCTGTGACTTTGCAACCAGTACAGCTTGTGGTACTGCAGTGATATAATAAGAAATCCATGCCCAATTGGACACGATAACTTGACAATTTTGCTTTGAGTGTGAAAGTGTTCATACAGCTCTACCATCTAACACCACTGACACTCGCTTACTCTATCTCACACTGCAGCTGTTTGCATGCTGTTTCTTCTCAGCTTCACTGCTGTTCTCTACTTTCCGACTAGCTAAATGGTGTTGGACCCAACTGCCACTCGAATGCTTTTCCCTTCCCTCTGCCGGTAACAAAGACGGCACAACCTAGCGACTTACTTCCAGTTTCAAATTTAATATATAAGTCTGAAAAATTCCAGTCTGACTCTATCAATCACTAAATGAAAATGGTAGAGTGAGCTTCATTGCTGGCACCTTGTGCAACTGCTTCTGAAGTTGAAGGGAACAACATGTAACTGTAACTGAAGACCACATTTGTCCCTCACTGTTTAATAAACGTATTTGATCTGATACCAGCTCCAAGAGACTGACCCTCTTTCTAGCCTTATCGATAGATTAATATCTCAGATGGACAGAGAGACAGAATGGCCACCCTGGAAACTGAATAGTTTCTCTTCACAGCACTATGGGCATTTTTCAGGCTAAACACATGAAACTGCTGTATAATTATGTGGGACAGAGAGTGTGGTCATCACTTCAGTATTTGCAGTAAAGCATCCACTATCTGCAGAGGTTATACCTATTCTGCTTCTGAAAACTGAGAATCAGGAAAATACATTTTGCTTCCCTTTTTGATCTTCTGCAGTGTGTGCAAGCAGTTATTTTTTAAATGATACTCACCAACTGTCCTCTTTTAATATTTCCACCTCCACTCCATTTCAGCACAATGTACACATGTACACACACTCAGCAGCCCTTGGAATCCACAGTGAGATTTGATTTTACTTACAGAGGATACTCTGCCATAACTGTCACCAAAGTTATATAATTGGAAGGAAACAATAAAATGACAGATTGCTTGTTCTAAATAATTGGATAGACAGGGTAGCAAACAGTGGGTTATGAAAAATATTCCTCAAAGGATGTCAAACTTCAATAACTCACATAACAAAAAGACACTGATATCTGTCCTCCTGTCACAATGGAATATTTTTAAGATCGAGTTATAATTTTCTACATCAATTTTAAAATCTTTTTTAAGAAAGAGGGAGAGAAAAGCCTCAGGGTTGTTGGTGAACTTCTATTAAAAAAAAATGACACCAAAATACTCAACAGTGTGTTTAGGGTAGAAAGTTTCTAACCTTTAAACAACGTGAAAATATCAAGCTCAATACTATTAATTAGTTTTCAGTCAACAGAGCACACAGAGACCCTGACTGAAATCACAACTCTGGTGTGAGAGGTGCTATCCACATACTTTGCAAAAGATAGTCCTTCCTTACAACAGATTTTATCTTATAGCCTGTTATTGGGGTCAAAGAGAAATAAGCGTTTTATTCTACTCAAGTGTGTTGATAAAATAGCTTGGAATAAAACCCAGTTTTCCAGTTGCTCTATCAGCTAAACCACATTCACTGGCTGTCACTGGTTGTTTATTTTTGTATATCCTAAAATCTAGGACTTGTACAATACTCACCAGGACAAAAGCTAGCGTAATTGAAAGGACTAAGGTATTTCCATCACCCACTTTTGCTGTTCACATTTTAGAAACAAGCCCCACAGGTTTGCATCTTCAGTGACATCCTTCCAAGCACTGCAGAAAAATCTGGAAGCAAATTTCACAATCAGAGGCTGGTCTGCATGGTTATTTGTGGCAGCATGACCAACTGGGCAGTTACTGGCAGCCCTTTCTCAGGACTGGAACCTTTTTCCCTTTGTGATCACTTCATCGTAGATTAGCAGTTGTCCCCATTTACACATACATAAATCAAGAGTGACTTCACTGAAGTCCATACTCAGAGGTAGAAAATGTGAAATCTGAATTAAGATTTTATCTGTGATTTCCCTGTGATTTTACCTGGATCACAAACCCCCAGGAATACATGCAAAGACTTCCACTGACATCAGTATTCTCCAGAGCAGTAACTACTCCACTCTTTGTGTAGCATCAGGCTTTTCACCAATATAAGCTTACTTATTCACCAGAAAAACCTGTTGTTTCAGCATATGGGTAGGTTCTAGTATTGTTCCTCTACTATTACTCTTCAGTTTGAAAACAGTATGTACATCAGACTTTAAGACCATGTTCCTACTCTTTACTTCTTCATTAATATTTTCTGTAACTGTACAGAGTCTTACACTACATTAATTTCTGGGGTAAATGAGCACTGAAGGGTAGCGTCTCTCTCTGTCATCTCTCTCTCCCACACGCTCACTCCTTCAGTGAATCTAACTTGGGTTGAAATTTTGATATGGCCAAAGATTACACATAGTGTTTCCTGTAAGCAGCTGTTTCATATAAAGATTTTTTTTTTTTGTTTCATTTTGTGCTATGCTATGTGATTTTCTCTAAAAATGTGTATGCTGGTTTGGTTTTATTTCTGGTACTACATCTTCTCAATTGAACAGAATTTACTGGAAAACAATGTAAATGGTGGCAAAAATTATAAAACACTGTTTTTCAATGTGGGGTCTCAGCCTACAAGTGATTCTGCGCTTAGGTTGCAGGTTGTCTAGAGAGCATGTGGGAGAGGGGTTTTCAAAACTAAATCAGAACACACAGAAAGCTTCAAGCCTCTGGAAAAAATGAAGACAAATTAATAATAATTCACAATTCAATGAAAATAAACTTTTATTATGCCAACTCTCACACAAAATCTAGAATCATAGAACGTCTCAAGTTGGAAGGGACTCAGAAGGATCACTGAGTCCAACTCCCTCCTCCTCACAGGACTACCTAGAACTAAATCATATGACTCAGAGAATCATCTGGGGGCTCCTTGAACTCTGACAGGTTTGGTGCTGTGACAACTTCTCTGGGGAACCTGTTCCAGTGACTGACCACCTTCTCAGTGAAGAACCTTTTCCTAATGTCCAAACCTACTGCCTTATTCTACTGCACTACTTTTTACCTGGAAAATTCTGGACTCTTCATGACTTGGAGTCTTCAAATCAAAACTTTAGAAGATACACTATAGGTTACACACAAGTTGTAAGCATTATACAGAAACTCTCCTGTGGTTCTAAGGGCTGTGCCACTCTGGATTGTGGACAATTTAACTGATATTACTCTGTGTAATTCAAAGCAGCAACAGCTTCTTGTAGACACAAATATTGGTAGGAAGCTCTGTAGGCAACATTTTACCAGAGAATCACATTTGGGTGACCACAGAGCAAGAACATAGTAATTCTCCTGGATTTAAAAGCAATGAATCTCAGAGCTGTAGTGTATCTATTAGTTGCTGTGTGGAGATCCTACTAAAGGGTTTCATTAAGGGAAATAAATAGTTTCATTGCACCCTGCTATTTATAATATAGGCTATCATCATTGCAAAGCAACCTCCAGAACAGGACTGGTCTGGGACCAAGAAAAAAAAAAAAAGAGAAAGGAAAAAAGAGAGAACATGTCTCTAGGCAGAAAATAAGACTTCAACAGTCTGAACATGTTTAAAATGCTGCTGTGTGGTAGCATGAATGATATAAATTGGTGGTCCATATGAATTGCTCATCCCTCTACAAATAAAGTGCAGTTGCTGCCAAGATATCATGGTAGTTTGTGTTAACTGCCAACCATAGTTGTCTCCAATAGGTTACAAAAAACATTCATGTTTAAGATATATTAATGGCACTGCGTTATCTCATAATAAAGTACTTGCAAATATGTGTCATTGCTGAACACCCACATGGCACCCTATTCTAGGGCATATGGTACTGTATGCTTTTACTAGGCAGTGAGTGGACTAATTAAACTGTGCCTTAAATAGGTATTTAGTTTTAAAGGGCTTCATGGTATTTAAGTATACATTTGGTTTAGTGAACAGAAGATGCATTTTCCTAACTGGATTCCAGGCTAGTAATTCATATTTCCAACCGTGTATTTTGGTAAGCATCTCAGAAAAATGAGGTGTTAATTTTTAGAAACAATTATCATCCTGACCTTGATGATTAAGTATGATAATTAAAAGACGTTGTGAGTAATATGTTTTATATCATAAACATTCCTTTCTGATTTACTTACTGAAAAAAAATGCCATTTTAGAAAAGGAATGAGTATTTTTTTAACATGATTAGCAAGCCATCTGTTGACATTTCAGTACAGTCTCTTATGAAAGTCCCCAGCTTACTGCTTCAGTTTTAACATAGGAAGAACCCAAAATAGTAATGCCTTTTGCAGTTAAATCAGAATAAGGTGATTTAGAAAGGGCAGATTTGAGAGAACAATAAAATACATAGTTCCTTGAGCTCTGCAAAACTTTCATAACGAAGCCTGAAGGCAAGGGGAATTCACCCCGTTTGTGTTTTTTTTTGTTTTGTTTTTCGTACTGGAAACTGGTCCAGATTCCACAAAAAGATTAGCTGATGCTGGCAGACTTTTCAGCTAACCTTATCAGAGTTTCAAGACATCTTTACTAAGTTTCAAAATTTCAACCTGGGCGATACTTGGGTAAAACCCATATGAGTGTAGGATTTGACTCTCTAAAGAAGAAACTGTATGACTGAGTAGAGACTTACACTATATTTTCTTCTCTTCAATATCACCCACGCTGAAGGGCAGACAAAGGTGCTTGAGCAAAAAGGTGCTTTACACTTCTCTTTGAAAGTAGGACAAGCTATCTCACATTCAATGCGTGCTGAAAGTGTCCTCATGAAGCACTCGCACAATAGCAAGATAGCGATTCACAGCCTCACTTAGCACACACAGACTTCTCCCTAAACACATACTGAAGGTGAATGAAAAAAGGCTGAAGTCAATATATCCTTACTCATCTCATAATTACACACCAGTACCGTCCCAGTGAAATTAATAGTAAATTCCTCAAGCCTGATTCACCACTGTGGTAGTCCACTTATGGAAATATGGACTGTCCCTATCAAATCCCTGTCAAAGACAGAGGATTCAGCTGAGTTTTACTTTGAGATTTGGGATTTATCTGAACCCGAAATTCCAAATGAATAGCAAGCAAAACAGGTGTATAATATGTCCCACATGCTACCCATGTCTGCACAACCCTGGCAAGTGCAGTTTTATAGGTCAAGCATTCGGCATCAGGGATTAAACTCAAGAAGATCTGTCAGAACTGACCAGTGTGAAGCAATCCAAGTCTGATGCACTCCACCATCTAACAGCAGGTCTCCAGTGATGCAGCTTTTTGTTCTGGGGAAGGGAAAATACATCCACAGAGCTCAGAGTCCTCCACAGAGCTTGGATTAGGAAAATCTGACCTCTTTCACACTTGCAGAAACAAAGATTTTCTAAGGACCCACAAGGCAAAAACAAACATGGGAGCAATATCCACTTTCATGGATTTCAAGCCCGTCCCTCAGGGCTTGAGAGATCTACCCTGAGTCTCATTTAACTTTAAATAAACACTTTTTTATTTTTTTAGGGAGTGCACTAAGAAAACCTGCTTCCATTTCTGAAGTATTCAGTAAGCTAAATATGCTTTTCATCACCCATTCTGATTTCCTGATATAGTTCATATAGAATTTTTCTTCCCCCACCTACTCTCAGTCTCTCCTCCCCTACTCCTATTTCCTATTTATAGGAAGTTATGCAGGAAGGGAGAGGAAAAGGCAGTAACCAGCTAACTCACAACTGGGAAAGGAAAAAAAAACAGAGGAACTGGTGGTATTTTTTTATTTATTTACTCATCTTAATTTTTCTCATAAATATCAGTTAAGCAGAGCTTTACAAAGACACTGTTGACTTCCCTATTGTCTGTGAGACTTTTGCAGATAAAGAATAGCTCCAGGGCTACTCTAATCTCCCCAAGCCACCCAATTAGCATTTGACCCATTATGAGAAGCCTGTGCATTGAATTTTCAGTCACCTGGGCCTGGCGGACATCTGTGGATGATGAATGTTTGCTTGTTCTCACGATACAGGGGTCCTGAACAAGTGGACAGCATATGCACCATAATTTCCTGGCTAAACACTGCAGTTCTTTGCTAATTATTAAAGATGCAGAAGCCTCTTTCTTTCTCCCACTCTGTCGCTCCCTCTGCCTCTCTCACTTTCTTTATGTCTTTGTTCTGAGCAGCAGCTTCAGCAATGGAAGAACGGCAGTTTAGACGCCACAGTGTCTTGCTTGATTGAAGTGGGTTAAGTACAATATCCTTTCGTTCTGTTATATTTACAAACCAGAACAGCTGAACTCTACATCAAAGAGCAGCCAAAACATTTCTTCTGTCACTTCACAGGCACTGTATCTCACCAATGTCTGCTTGTGTAAAGTAAGCAATTAAGATTGCATTGAACGCCTCTAAAATACTGATACACCTACTTTGGATTTCAGCCTTTCTTAGATCCAATCATCTTAATCTAATCAAATCTGTGGTTTGTGTTTTGGGTTTTTTTATATATATATATTTCTTAAACTAATTAAGTTTGATTTATTTCTGGTCACTTTTGTAATTTAATGTACCTGGACAGAATGGGATTTTAAAAAATGTTAGACAGACTAGGGCAAAAGGATGAAAGGACTTTGACCCAATGTACCATTTTAGTCGTATCTCACTTTTAATCTTTTCTTCTGTGCTCTTACAAACAAGAAATATATCCTAATATATAAAATGAAGTAGGCATTAAGGGCTCATTTACAATCCCCAATGCACAACCAGCAGAAGAGCAAACTTGCCCGTCTTCCCATGTGTGGCTTACTGGCATCGTGACAGCTTGCAGGATGAGAGTGGGGGGCGAGATCAGTCACTGCCTTGGAGGAATGGGGAAAAGACAGGCAGTGGAAGAGCTCTAGGCCCCCCCCCCCTCTGATCTAGTCCTAAACCAAGAGCCAGACTATGGAGTATTAATCTGGTTGCCACACTTTACCTCCCTGCTGGGATCAGATTGCTGTGTTCACTCCTATCTGGCTTCCATAAGTGCTGTGCAAGCTCTGCCCAATCTCAACCTGACGGGATGGTGGCACCCACGTTGTCACTCCGGGATGGGCAAAACACTCGCATCAAATCTCGCTGGAGCATGGCAGGGGTTCACCAGGGAGTGCCGACCTTGCTCAGTTTTTAAGCCAGCTCATTGCTTAAACCTTTGTAACCGGTAGACCATATTCCACATATGGCCCAATGTTTCAAACCCAGAAGACAGTAAAGAGTGAGTTCCACTGAACTTCTTTTAATGTGGTCTTTTGGCTGGGGTCAGAAGTAATGCACTCCATTTAGAAAATGTTTTAAATGCTTTCCATGTTCATTGTGAAACAACAACGTCCTCTGATTAAAAAGCCATATCAAAGCTGAAGGGATGAGTAACACAGCTTTCTCCAAAGAATGTTTTAATTAGATTTGAAATGTTATCAACAAGAGAAAAGAAATGACCCATGCACAAAGATTTTCCTCTCTGCCTGATCCCTTGCTGAGCCTGTGCACTTATACACCCCAGAGAAACTTTCTTCTCTCAGAGGGGTTTGTGTTTGTGTGTGTGTGCGTGGGGCTGAGTGTGAGGAGGGAGAGGTTAAACTGCACAGCAACTTAGCCAGAGACTGAGCTCCTTTGAGGTGTTTGATCTTCTCTATTGAAATGAGTTTTTTAAATTACACATCTAACAGTTTGGAGGTCGCATGGCATGTTTTATTGTTGAAACAATAACTTTCTAAAGGAAATGTTATAGTGCCTTTCTTTGTGTCAGTGAAAAAATGCTAGTAGCTGGCTTCGAACCAGCAGGGTTGGTGCAGATGACTGCGGGCACAATTACCACTGCTCCTGCAAAAACACGGCAATCCATCCCTTACCTTACAACTGACCTGCACAAACAATGCATCAATCAGAAAGCAGATCCGTCTATGTACTTACTTGTCTGGCTCTCATTGCTGCATGGCTCTGATCATCGCAGTAGTATGAAACCTTTCCTAATCCACCTACTGTCCCTCCTCTTTTCTCATTCATTTTGACAGTGATAACTGCTTGAGCCTTTCCTGTCATCATTTGCCCTTGACTCTGTGGAAGAGTTTGGAGATCTTTCAAAGGCTTGGCCTGTTGTCAGCGTCAGACTGTGGCAAGGAAATGGATGGTAACAACATACAGAAAGGTCTGTGCTGTGGAACTTGCTCTACAATTAATTAATCCACTCTGCCTGAAAATTAACAATCCTGAATCTATCTAGGAGCATAAGTGTTTCTGAAAATATACATGATATTGAATGGGCTTTAAAAATGTCTCTAAGACCTAACCATCAAGCAACGAATTCTGTTTATCTGGAGATTATTACAGCTTATTAAAATATTTTCCTTTGCGGTGTATCATACAATCCCATAAGTCCACCTTTGTTTAGAATCTTTGCCTTTTTTTTTTTCAGATGACATTGCAGGTTATTGCTGTTTGATGCAGTTAGAGTTGGCGTTTTAAAATATTCATTTCAGATCAGAAGTGATGTATTTGCTTGAGACGTGAGTGGTTTATAACTGCCAGCATTGACTTTAAATTTAATGACACAAAGAATGTCACGTACATGTGACACAGTCATCATTCCCTTCATTGTAATGCAACTTTGTGGCACAGACGACATCATTTGTATGCGAGTTTCCATGCAAATAATGTCATTTGAATCCTTTTAACAGGAGATAATGACACAAAATTCCAGGAGAACAGGGAACAGGCCATGAAATAAGGACTTTCAAGTGACAAATGGCAAGTTACCTTCCTTATTTACATTTCTCTAATTTTTCTCCTTTTTCTTATTGCTCGAGGCCAGTTGCACCCAAAGGAATGGTCAGGAGGGGAATTAGAGCTACAAACACCTTCATGTCCCCAGTAATACATAGTCTGGATAGAGGAGCACTCCCACTGGGCTGCACTCAAAAGTTGCTCTGATACTTTTATTCCATTCAAAGTTTAAAAATAAAAATTAAAAAACAAAACAAAACAAAACCAAACCTTTTCACCTTTCACAACAGAAATGTCACCACCCATTACCAATACAAGCTCAATGCACACAGTCATGATCCCAGCCCACCTGGTAGAGGCAGTAAGTACCTCAACATGTGGTAGTCCTCCCCTTTGTCCTCTGTCTCATCGTTCACAGCTCAGTCAGATTTCTTGGGTTTCTCTAACTTCCTGTTCCCCACATTATCCCACGATGTTTCCCACAAAGTGAAGGCTTCATGTCCACCCTGACCCTGTTTTGTACAGCCATACCCCTGCAACGGTGAACTGAAGGGTTGGCTCCTCTGGACAGGTCTTTCCTCCTTGCCTTGCAAAGCCGTTGGCAGCCCTGTCAGTCCAAGGAGGTCACATCGATAAATAACTGCAATGTCCTGGGCTCCTCACCCCAACATTGAGAAGCAGAGCTCTCTGTGCCATTATGCTTAGGACTGATGCATAGACAGTGCCTTTTGGGTAGACTGCATTCAGTTAGTCCTTATTTACTGATTCAAGCGTGTCTCTCTATTTCTGAGTGAACTGAAGTGCATCATTAACTGAATGAAAAATAACACATAAAAGCAAAGCTTTTTTTTTTTTTTTTTTTGCCTGTGTAATTTTACTAGCTTTAAGCGCAGTGGTTTGTAGATAATACTAGTGAAAAGAAGCACTATTTTGGATTTTTTTTCTCCACCTTCTTCCCTTTTTAATTTATGCACACATATCTTTCTATCCTTAGCTATCTTTTGAGCAGAAGGCTGGTTATGTTGCCTCTCTTGCACTCTGCATCCTGAGATGGGATTTGACACAAGGAATCAAACAGTTGATCTATCATGCCCCTCACAATGTTTCCAGGGGTGCTTGATGTGTCAGTGACTGCAACAGAAGATGAGGCTGTTCCTTTTGTCCAATAACTGCATGTTTAAACACCACTCTCCTCTATGGACACGTATATCGTCCATAAGGAGCCACATTAGGGGCTCAACACGGCAAGTCTTGGCATCCAATTTACATAGCTTTCTGACACAAAAAGTGGCTTTCCCTCTGGAAAGGGAAGAGGTCAGAGGATTACATGGGAAAGGCCATTATTCACGAAAACGGGTTTGTCTGTTATGTCGTGTCTTTCACAGCTTTAGGCTCCAAAACTTCAAATATAGCGAGAAACAACCCTCTTGAGGTAAGACAAGGGTCAACACTGTCTCTTCACTTGAGGAGAGAATAAATCACTTTCCTCAAAGCAGTACCAGCACATTCCCAAACTTGAAGCTATTTTGAGTGTTTATCTGTTATTTTTGCCAAACTTTTCACATCCCTGCAAGAAACGTCTCATGTCATCTGCACTGTTTAGATGGTTACCTACAGGGCACTCACCATGTTCATGAGTAACTGATCCTCCCTCCTGCTCACACGACACTGCCTGCCCATGAGAAGAGTCAGCCCATGGGATGCCCAAAACTGGCACAACCAGCATTAGCACCACTGCTCAGGAACCTGTAGCTCCCAAGCAGCCCTGGGAACATCATGCCAAGACATGGAAGTATCATGACAGACAAGTATTTGATTCCTTGTGACAAGTGCAGGACAGGAAACATCACCCTGTTGGGGAGTGAAGGGCTGCAGCATGCTGCGGTTTGGGTGTTGGAGGCTTCCAGTTTTCTCACCAGATACGCTAAGGCGAGGTTCAGCACTGGGCAAAAGATGAAGGAGGTACAACCTGACAGTGTCTGATATTGCTGCATTAAACTGCCATCTGTCTCTAAGCTGTGTAGCACATTCACCTTGCAGCGTACTCCAAACCCCAAATATCCAGTATGGAAACATGGCAAGATTGCCATGGACCCCTTTGGTCTATTAATTTAGGTTTTCTTCCTTGAGAATTCATGGATAGGTATAACCAAGAGCTAGGGGTGCAACTTTAAAATATCTCATGCGCTATAAGGCCCTATAGGCACAATCGGCTTTAAATTGGAAACATATGAAGCGCACAGATTTCAAGACAGAGCAGTGTATTTCCAATTTTAGCTTGTAGCACTGGGGCAAGTGCTGTAAATTTTGAAATCTGTGTAACCTGTGAAACACATCCATTTTTGCTGTGGAGATAACAGCACAGAGCAGCTCATATGCACCAAGCTATGGTAGTGTAAGCCAAGCTGATCCTTAACCTACAAGTCTAGGAGCTTCCCCAGCTGCTGCCTGCACCAGCCTGTATGCGCAGGGTTCTTACCAAAAGGCAATTAAAAGTGTCCTTTTTGAGGTCCATATGAAACAGAGATATTTGCTGCCTCTCAATTTTTTCCAGACTTCAGGGTCAGACGGTGACCAGACACGCAAATAACAGTCAAATTATACAGGAAGTTGTCAAAAGGGTCCTAGCACAGGCAGAAAGGACTTTTGACCTTCCTGGGTGTCAAAGGTCTGGTTCAAGTTTCTTTATAGTAATCTGTAGCTATGGCAATGAAAACAGACCCTTTGAGTGAATCAGTTTGTAGATTTCGCTTTGAAAGTTTCTTTGACTTTCATATTTGAATTGAATTTTAATTAAAAAAAATTGCTTAAAGCTATAACCCAAGAAAGACTTTATTTACAATAGAAAAAGAACTGAGGCTGACAGCTGTAAGAATGGGCTCCAGAAAAAAAAAAAAAAAAAAAGATAAATTACAATGATGCCTCCCCACATCAGAATCAGACCAAGGTTTCTTTTTTTCTCTGTCTCTTTCTCCCTCTCTCCCTCTCTCCTACCACTTAGGGAAGAGGTTACCTGCCTTACACTTCCATAGAGCCTAAAAATATTTTCAGAGATCTAAGTAACCTGTGAGAAAATCAGTAGGATGTGCTGACAATGTCTTCAAAGTCAGAGAGAAAAGGAGAAGGCTAAAGGCAAATTAAAATGGTTTGCAAAGAGCAAAAAAAGGGCTGGGTTTTTTTTCTCCTCCATGGCCACTTGTCATAACCGGAACCCTCCTCATTTTTTTTGTTGTTGTAGTGGTAGTAGTTGTTGTCTTGCAGATTCATTAATGCAAGCATAGGAAAAGATTAAAAGAGCTTAGATTATGACACAACTATCGATATTGGTGCCTGACAGCAATATTATCACCTCATTGATATAAATGCTGAGCATAGGTGATTTTAAAAGTGTGACTGATTAAAGCAACATAAATAGTGGTCCTGGCACTAATGCTGTCAAGCATAAATCTGGGACCTTGACAGTATCATGTGAACCCAGCCTGTGACTGGCCCGAAACTCTCCATTTATGCCTCATCCAGAAAATGCCTGTCACCTCTCTTTTTTTCCCCATTTTTAACTGAGGACAGCAAATTTTTATTTTTTTTTTCCTTTAAGTGGGTAGTATCAGAAGATTGTCCCTTGGCATCTACCATATTTTACCTCGTGATTTTTTTCTTCTTAAAAAAAAGTAAAAATGGTAGTCAATGTTCTCAATAGTCACCAAGACCATGCCGAAGAAAGTCTGTGAGAAGGAATTTGATGCTGCCATGTTTTGTAATCAAGGTGATGTTCATCATTAGGCTACTACATGTCCTTTTTTTTTGCTAGATGTCTTTCTTTTTCCTCCTTGGAAATTCCCTGCTGATGGCTACTTGAGCATGTGCAGATAATCTCAATGGCGCAGATGGTCTGTGTACAATGAATCATGTCCTTGACCCATTAAATACATTGAGTACATGCAAGCCCTCTCTGCAGCATATGTAGCAGTCGGTCTCAGGTGTATGAGGACCATGATGCGTAAATTTCCAAGAGAGAAATTTAGGAACATGTTGTACAGAATACACCCAGGTTTCCCTCCACAACTTTCACTCCCCTCCAGCCAAGAGCAGCTCAGGTGCACAGGGGGAGCCTCAGCAAGCGCAGTTGGGGATGACGGGGACAACAGGGAGCACCCTGTGCTCCCCTTGCTTATACCTTGGACTCAGCTGCTGCTTGACGAGTGTTGGGCAAAATCTGTGCTCAGAGGTATCCACAAGATAGATCGCATACTGACATGGAAGAGAAGTATTCAGTATCCAAATCACAATAACATTTCATCCATACCTGACCAAGCCTGAGCTCCTCCTGAGTATGGAAGAGATGCTTTGGGCCAGAGGTAGAGCTGGGCTGCAGACAGACGAGGAGAGAGGAAGAGATGGGTTAGTGTTTCTGCATCTTCTTTTGTCCTTTTTTTCACCTCAGTAGATACAGAAACAGAGACCTATAGCGTCACCCATAACATACCTGAGCTAATAGGGTGGGAGTGGAGGTTAGGAGGCTAGTTTTCTATGAAATAATCATCCAAAGTTGTCCAAAAATATATTATAACAGGGCCTGTTCTTTATTTCCCATTGCTTTTAAGATTGGGTTATGGCCCTACTGTTTATCACATTCACCCTCCAAGGATAGCCAAACAATTGAATCAGACACCCAGATTACAACAAATACTGGAAACTGCAATATCCGTGCACCATGCGGCTCAGAGGAAATGGTATTCCTGAGATCACTAGTCCTAATAAGAGGCAAAATGTTGTCTTAAAGTAGCTTATACACACACTAGGTTCTTTACAGTGCAAACATGCCATCAAGTATCAAAACACATTTGGTTTGGTTCCATATAAAGTCTTAGTATATTTTCCACTTACACTTTACAATATCTTTTGTTTGAGGATCTCCTGATAACCTCGCAATTGCAAATGAAATTATGTTCCCCATATACCCTGGAATAGTCACTGTTATTCCATTTTTGCATATAGAGGACTGCCTTGTAACCTCTGTTATGCCACAGCACTTGAATTATTTTAGGGAAGTAAGAGACATAGTAGTGATGGAGACTTTTGGGCTCCGATGAGGCAAAGAGTGAACCAAAATTTTTTTTCCTTTTTCACTTTCCCAGCTAAAATAGAATACTCTGTGTGTGTGCCAAATACAAATAGTCTTGTAAGACACCATCCCAAACTATCAAAAGAAGGAAGGGAAGGGTAGAAAATATTTTCAATAAAAACAAATAGCTCTGAAAAACACCTGCATCAGAACAAGCCAAAATTTCTAGATATTTTTCATCAAAAGAAAGGAAGAATAAGAGCACACTAGGACTGCCACACTCCTTTACATGCTCCCCCCAATCCAGAATATTCTTCCATTACAGAACTCACTTGGGACACTGAAGATTCATGTTCAGATCTCCTTAGTGCCTGATATGGTGCACTGATTTTAATCTAAGTCTCTTCCACTTCAGCGGATAACCACTGAGTTACAGGTTATTGTAGGGCAAATCTCTGAAATCTTCCTCCCACAAATTCTGTCCCAGAGGAGTCAGACCTTTTTAGCTGATCAGTATTTTGGGAGGTAGCAGAGGACAGAATATTGAAAAAGTCCTGACCAGCTCCACTTTCAAAGTTTGAGAAGATTAAAAAAAACTCTCCAAGCATAGGACCATTCACATCAAAAAATTGAAAGATAATCACTGCAAATCATGGAGTGCAGAAAAAAACCAAGCAACACTCAGTGGTTGAACCTTTAGACCATTGGTTTTAAAACCTAGATCTGTGTGTTTTAAAAACACTTTCCTTCACTTTCTGTTTTATTAAAAGTCATTGAATAGGAAAAAGAGAAAACGTAAAATATAACATGACCGGTGTTCGAATACGTGACTCTGATTATATTTTGACTCAATTAATTAATTTCTGGCTTTATTTAAATATCAGTCCTGATTTCCCTGCTTCCAGTGCAAACAAGACACTGCCTGATGCTTTTCAGACTGGCTTTATGGCCTTTTTTTCAAGATCGCAATGAATAAGAGAGTAGCAGGAGCTAACCTCAGTCAAGGCATGTGAATTGCATCACGGTAGCTTTGGACTAAGAGGATACTCAGAGCTCTTACGTTTCTCACCTTCCTATTTTTCTTGTGTCTCCAAATTTTAGAAGCAAGTTAAGTGTTGCATCCTGTGATTTTAATAACTGATAGTAGCAATGTGATTATACATATTTGGATGGAAATTCACTATAGCTGTCTTTTTTCTTCCTGGTTCCTCTGAGTCCTGCAGTCCCAAACTTTTTGCCATTAAAAGAAGTTGTCTGTAGTTGACAAGTTGGAAGGATAGCACTTGTTTTACACCACGAAGTTAGCAAGACAAAGCAAAAGAAAATGTGGCTGCTTCTTTCCCTTCCCTTCCCTTCCCCCTCCCTTGCCTTGCCTTGCCTTGCCTTGCCTTGCCTTTCTTTTCCTTTCTTTTTTTCTATGTACAGTGGCTAAATGCAGTTTGACCAGGCAGCATGTAATGGGACAGACTTTATTTAAAGTGCCCCAAACAGCCTTCCACTAAGCAAACAGTAGTCAGGTTTAAAGGAAATACTTTTGCTCCTTGTGCCAAAATAGAGAACTGATATAAAGGCTAGGGGTTGACCTGGAAAGCAGCCCAATGGAGAGGGATCTGGGAGTGCTGGTAGACAACAAGTTGACCATGAGGCAGCAATGTGCCTTCATGACCAAGAAATCCAATGATGTCTTGGGGTGCATGAGGAAGAGTGTGGCCAGCAGGTCAAGGGAGGTTATCCTCTCTCTCTATTCTGCCCTCGTGAGGCCACTCCGGAGTGCTGTGTCCAGTTCTGGCCTCCCCATTTCAAAAAAGACAAGGAACTGGAGACAGTCCAGTGGAGGGCAACAAAGATGCGGGGAGAGGAGTGTCTCCCCTATGAGGAAAGGCTGAGGGAACTGGGTCTGTTCAGCCTGGAGAAGAGAAGACAAAGAGGGGATCTCATCAATGCTTATGAATACGTTAAGGGTGGGTGGGTGTCAAGAGGATGGGGCCAGACTATTTTCAGCGGTGCCTAGCAACAGGTTAAGGGGTAACGGGCACAAACTGAAACACAGGAAGTTTCATCTGAATATGAGGAAGAACTTCTTTACCTTCAGGGTGGCAGAGCACTGGAACAGGCTGCCCAGAGGGGTTGTAGAGTCTCCTTCTCTGGAGATATTAAAAATCCTCCTGGATGCGATCCTGTGCAACTTGCTGTAGATGACCCTGCTTTGGCAGGGGGCTTGGACTAGATGATCTCCAGAGATTCCTTCCAACCCCAACAATTCTGTGATTCTGTGATCTTATTCACCTAATCAGGGGTACTAAACAGTGCTTGGCCTGGTGGATTTGTCTACTGCTATTTTGCAGAAGCAGAGCTGTCAAGTACAACCTAGACTGTTACAACTGCAAGAATCACGCTTTGAAAGGATGGTTAAATTCAAACACACACTGATTAATGTCAGGCAGAGAGCCCAATTCCCTAATGTACTAATTTTGCAGCTTGAGGAGTAGAGGTGATGCTGTGTGTAGTTCCTGTAAAGTGGAGGAGAGTGGGAAGCCTTTTAATTTCAAACTTGAATGAGAACTTCAAATCAGAAATGCCTGCCTCTCCATTAAACTTTATTATAAGAATGTACAATTTGCATTAAGCAAGAGTGTGCATAGCTTGCAAGTTCCTAGCCATCTGATTTCAGCAAAATAAACAAGTAGACCACTATTCAAAATAAAATCTCAAGTCAGCATTTTAATTTGAATCCTGAGAAAAGCATGTCAGGCACCTTGCAGTCTTCTTGGTCTGTTTGATGCTCCAAGTGTACAAAAGGATTCATTTAAAGAGAGGTGTCACGTAAAAACCAGACCAGTAGAAAGACATTAAAACTGAGGGGACTAAGGGATTTCTGCAATTCTTTCAGCAGTTGATTTTACTCTTTCCTTTTTTTATAAATAAATAACTGTTAATACAATAGTAAAAGCTGACAGTAAAATTCTCAGTGTAGACCTGATTCTGCACCAGTGCTTTCCATGCGAGCAACCTTATGTGCTTTGAGACAAATCTAAATCCCACCGAAGTCAGCAGAAAACTTTGATTTTAATGGGTGAAGGATCAGTTAGTTTGATTAACTTTCCCACAGTATGTGTTTATCTGTACAGGTCTCCAAGTTCAGTGTCTTTTCTCTTTCTGTGCATCTACCAGTTTACAGCACTATGTAGTGTCTAAGCATATTTTCACTATCTTCTTCCAGCACAGCTCAGACTTCTTTTATTTTTCATTTTCATGTCCATGATTTTTTTTTTCTCCCAGTTCTTAATAACTGTGAGATCTCTACTTTCCAAGCCTCTTATAGGAGGCTGTTGGTAATATCTCACTGTAGTAACTTAGTATGAGCCACTAATATGCCTACTGAACCATCAGAGAGGTCTGACCTTCCCCACTTACAAGGAATGTTCTTTTGATCTGTTCTCATTGGTTCAGTCAGAAATTTAAAACTATGGTGATGAAAGTGAGTATCCTTTTTGAGCAAAGGCAGTAAAGGAGTTATTAAAATAATACCTGCCAGGGAAAGGGAAAGATTTATATTTAACAATCAACAGATTAAAGCTAATGTTTGCAGTAGCTAGAACTGGAGAAGTACACTTCAGGTCTTCTCCATGCATGTGTAGATCCTACTCTCTTCTTGTTAAGGGCTTGCCAAGAAAGTTAAGGTAAATCACTAAAAGGTTTAAGTAAGAACACATTAGTTTAATCTGTTAGATTCCTGTGTGGATTCTTTTATTCAGAAGCAGTCTGTGTTTGCCTCAGCTTCATCCTGAAGTTGTGCTACCTTACTCAAAGGCTTTTGCACAAGTCACCAACTGTCTAGATATTCTTGAAGAAACAGTAAATATCAGAGGGCTAACTGGGATAATTTCAAGTTTCTGTACAGGTCTTGACCAGCTAATATCACAATAACTTGACATTGTAAAATCTGGAGATCTAGACCACTACAGTATTGCTCATCTTCCCAGAGTCACTTTGCTCATGCTAAAACTGGTCTCTCACTCATGCTGATGGTAGTGTAGACGATGAAAAAAGACATTTTTCTATGTTGATTTTTTTTTTGTATTGAAAAAAGTCTTTTTCTTGCAGGAACAACTTTTCTAGTTGCTTAAATTTTCTTTTCTGTGAAGGTGATATGCACTATCCAATCTCTTCTGCTGGCTACATCCCTGTTCTAACTCCTCTTCCTTCCAGTTCTCTTCCGCTCTTCTCTGCTGTTTCTTTCTCTCCTGCCTACATTTCCTGGTCAAGATGCATTTACCTTAATACTGTAACACAACGATAAGTTGGCTCCCCATTACCTCCTGCTTCAGTCTCAATGTTTTAATACTTCCAGAATGCATTATCAAAGCTTCATAACTTTGCTTTCTGGGAGTAATATTTACTCATTCCAGCTCCCAGGCAATGGGATCAATAGGGTTCAAGAACTACACTCTGAATGCAGACCTAAGTTTTGTGTTTGGTGTGGCCAGAAACAACATGAGGCAGATGTGAGAGGTGTGATTTTAGCAATCCCATGCCTAAGGGATCTCCATTTAAGTTGCCACTCCTATTTTTCACTCAGCCATTAAGTGTCTGTGAGCAGAGAGCCTTTGTCTGATGCCTGGCTAAATGGCCAGAAACTGATCTTCCAAACCACTCTCCTCAGGTTTCTTTGCTCAGACCTTCTTGGAAGAAATCCTATCATCAAATGCACAGAGCAGAAAAGTGAGGAGGAACTTCCTAGTCACCTCTCAAACTCCATGTGTCCCTTGCAATCTCTGGTTTGTTGGGTAAGGTGCTGTCAATGCAACAACTGCAGAGCCTCCTTTTAATTCATAATGTTCCAATTTCGACATTTCTCTGCTGAATGGTTCTCTGTCTGAGTGCTCCCATACCCTTATGCCTACCTGGCTTGTTTTCAAGGGTCATCAGGGTGGCTGAGCACATGGGACCATGTGGTGTGTGTCCTACTGTCCACACTGCCCTCCCGGGAGCAGCACAGAGGGCAGCAACAGCAGGAAACCACTGTATCTCCCTCTGACACTACATCATGGTAAATGGAGTAGGACAGGCAATGGTTAACCTCTTCATGTCAGACAGGTGAGCAGAGGACATGCATACTGCCAGGCATGGGGACATGTGCCATAACATCTGGATGACCAGGGAACCTATTTGTTTCTAGAAATCATTTTCCAACCTGTCCCCGACACAGTCCAAAGGTTGTATATCACTGCAGCAGCACAGCTTGTGGCAAAGTCACTTGCACTCACAAGAGGTCCTTTGTCCCCTGAGAGTTACCCATAGTGGGAAGGAGAGGGATCAGCAACACCTTTCTTTGTGCACAGAGGGATTCTCAGTTTGAGCAACACAGAGCTGCGGTTTCTTCCCTAAGCAAGGTGTCAGTAAAAGGATGTTGTCAGGTTAACCCTTTTACCTTGAACCTTCCATGAATAATTCAGGCCTTTCACATTTAATATTCATCCACACAGCCTAAGTTGTCACTCACCAACGGTCATTACTTCCTATCGATGTCCAATTTTATTTGTTCCTGAATCTTTCCCTCATATCTTTATTAAGTAAGCGGTCACCACACGTGGCGGAGATGCCTATGGTCTCTTGCCAGCTCAGTCCCTAAAGTGGAGATTAGTGTGTCAGGTCACTGGGAGTGTGATTTGTGTGTGTGTTCATTCTGCAATGATAGGATATAAAATCTATTTTCAGACAACCTGCATCTTAAAAATGGCAGTGAACATTTATGTACCAAGCAGGGCAACCTTTGTGCAACCTCACTCTCAGCTTGGCTCTCTGGAAAAGGACTTCTTGAAAATTAGCTCAACAGAGAGAAATGAGTCAGTCTGTTGGGTTTACAGACTGTTCTTTCTGGTTTAACAGGAGGCAAATCTTTCCAGAAAACCAGGCCAGAACTCCTAATCTTACAAGTCAAAATTTGCACAAGAACACCTCATAGACTTAGACAATTATCATTAAGAAATCAGATAAAGGGATGTCAAAATGACAAAACAACTGTACTTCCAAACTTGCAAAGCTGCTTAATCCAGCTGACCCTACATAAGTGAGACTATCTCTTATCTAGTTAAAGCATACTTGGGGACAGAGAGAGTGCTGTAAGTTAGAGCAGCCACTAGGTTAGTAGGAGCATAAATTAACGTTGCAAAAGCTTAAGGAAAAGGCCAGGTCAGGGCAGAGCAGTACACTTCTTACAGACCGCAAAATGGCAACTAAACCCAATGAGTTTTAACCAGTTATGTGATAAATACCCACAAAAGTTATATCCTTCAGCAATAACTTAACTCCTTAATTACGCACCTTCCAGCTGAATCCTTGCACTTACATGGAAGTGGTGTGGCAATGATGACTATTAGCAGTCTTTCTACTGCCAAAGAGCACAGCTAGATCAAAAACCTTCTTTCCTCATCTGCTAATCTTTTCAGACCATAAATTTGCCTAGAAACCCACACAGATTTAAACATCAGAGTTTCCTTCAACACCGACAGGCCACTTCACCGCCATGGTTGCAGAAGGCATTGACATTCCCTTGAATAGCTATTTGTTTCGTGTGTGAAGCACAAGGTGAAACCAATGCTCAGCCAAGGTCCCAGTTTCCAGCTGGGTGATGAGCATGGCATTATCTGCGTTATGTGTGCAGTCTATTTCTCTCTCTTATTTTTTTTTTCTTTATTTCAAACAAGAAGCTGTTACTGAATGTTTCCATGACATATTTGTTAATATAAAAATTCCCATATCAGTAGCATGTGATTATGAGAGCAAGGCTACCAGTCAGACCATTGTCAGACCAGATTGTAGGCATGGTTTGGTCCAAAAGTTTCTCTGTTTTTCTTCCTCCCTACCCACTCCACATCATGATGTTGCTATTGTATCTTTCATCAACATATAATTTCCGGGTCTTTTACTGTGTGTTTTTTTACTGTCTTTTTTTGTCTTTTTTTTTGTTTGGTTTTACTTGTAAAATATTTCAAATCTAAGTTAGATACATCCTTATGCAGAGAAAAACAAAGGAGTTGATATTCAAGTGACCAAAGACTGAAAAGAAATAAGAAGTCTGGAAGGATGGAACTCTGATGTTACACCCTAACTACAATCTTGAGACACAGTGACCTCATGTGATATGCTGGGAAATTCTTCCTTACCTTAGCCTTTCTGTCTGTTAGTGTTGAATATATCTCTTTAATAATAAATACTATTTCACAAATTAGTGAGGTTGATGAAATTGCAGTCATTCAGATTTTTATTTTCAGTAGAGCAAACTGGGTTGATCCGACGTAAGGAGAGGGAAACTGCAGGACTCCTAGGCTTGTTTTCCAGCCACATGCACTGGCCCACTCTGGCAGGTGAGACAGACCATGAAAAAACAAAGATATGTGTTGAGGCTCCTATCATTGCATTCATCTAGACACTTAAAACTAAAACTGAGATGTTTTCAGCTATAATGGCCTTTGTTGTATCTTAGGAAAGTAGCACATCTTGAACACCTCCTTAACAATATCCATGAGAGACCCCAGTGTTTCTCTTCAATAATCATTTACAATAGACCCACACAAGTAGCCTCACTGCTTTGCTCACACTAAGATGAATATGAATGAGATACAGTGAAAAGAGAGATATAACCTTGCTGAACTAGACAATAGCTGGCTAAAGTGACAAATATAAACAAAGAAAGTACAGTTTTAACTGTTACGTGAATTTTTATCCCAAATTCTATCCCAGACAGGCTGGGAATACTCACTGACAGTTCGTTGTGGCATTTAAAAGAAAGCAGTCAAAACTGATGAGTAGGAAAGTGTACCCAGAACTAGTTTGCAGCTGCAATATATCATAACAATGCAGAGGATTGAAAGCAGGACAGGATTTGCCTCCTCTGCCTGCAGAAAGAAATCTCCTCTGAAAATACCACAAGAACCGGTGATTTTGCAGCCTTACAGTTCTTCCACTTCCCCTCCTAGCTAGAAATAGCAAGTGCAGAAGTTCACAAAGAAAGGCAGTGATGTTAGAGAGAAAAGTCTGATCAAACTCCCCAAAAAGTGATTTGACTGGATCTACTTTCAAAATATGAGCAAAATTTTACACTGATTTGCTCTTTGCATTGTCTGGACTGCTCTTAATTTAATTGAGATGTGTGTGAGTGCTATACAGAGAGAAGGGAGATCTTACTGCACTGAAGCCTGTTCTCAGAAACAGCTAGCTGTGTAAAGGGATCCCTGTAGTAAAGGTTAAGTGTACTCTGTATATTATCTCCTCTCTTTCCTTTTTTTTTTTTTTTTAAACAAAAGGAAGAAAGGGAAAAAGAAAAAAAATGTTGTGAAAGTTAAAAAGTGTGACCTCCAGAACCAGACATGCTGAGACTGGGCAATATTGAAGCAAGAAACAGAAGGGGCTGGATAAAAGGCTTTGTGATACGAATCTCTGTCTCTCCTGCCCTCAGCAGAAAGGCTTAAATATCTCCTTCTTGGACAAACAGATCAATACAAGCTTTTTAACATCTTCAATGAGAGCTCATTAATGCTCTCATGGTGTCCTCTTTTGTGCCCTGACGACCTGGTGCGAGCCAGGGAAACTGAACTGCAGCTTGGTAATTACCACAGGAATAACACTTCATATCATCTCCTAGTGAAATGTGAATTGTTTTCCTAATTATTCAGGACAGCAGCAAGTGAAAGTGCAAACTAATTGAAAATACATTATGATTTATTTGAGTATGTGAGATTGGACCTATTAGTTTGGGTTAAATGTTACCCAATAGAATATTTGCTATCTCTTTGAAGAGCTGAATGCTAGAAAAGCACAAGAGTAGAAAACTCCATTTCTTACAATCACTTCTTCATTACATGTGGTTTATGGATTTTGTTTTGCCACTGGAAGCATCTGGATTTTACCCCTTATAATGCTGGCATCCAGGCTGGGTTCAGGTTCTTGAAATCTTTTGAGGATCTGAGCAACAGGGGTAGGATGTGGGGTGATGACTTTTGTTAAGACAAATAGTGAAAGAAGTGAGAGCATTATATGATCGGTACAGTGAATAATTGAATAAATAATGTTTAACGTGATTCAGCATCAGGTGGGATTTTATAAGGAAGCTGTCCTATTTGTTTTATACAGACCAGTTGCATTGGTCATATGTTTTTATATCAGTTTTAGTCTATAGTGCATTTCTATACCACAGTTTGAGAATTAAGGTCTTCCATAAAGAAGGGACAAAAAGAAATTTTCAGTTTAAAATATTTTCCCATAAACTAAAGCAAGTACAGCACATACAAAAAGAACAGCTTAACAGAGTGAAAAATACCTAATGTAAAATAGTCTGTGAGGTTATCTGCTGCATAGGTGTGACCTAACATTCAAAGTGACCTGTTTAATTGAACTTCCAAGCAGCAGGGGAAGACAAGAGGTGCTCAGACACTTTAATGAAGTCAGATCTTCCATAAACACTGAAAATCAGAAAATCAGACCCTCTGTATATGTCTGATTTTGAGCCCTGGAAAACTGGAATACTCAGAATCACTCACCGCTTTTGAAAATTAAAGCCATGTAGTTGAAAATAGGTATTTAATTTATGTAAGATGTTTGCTTTTGCAAGCACCTGTCTCAAGCAGCTTCTTCTTATTGACAATGTAGGTTGCCACAGTGCCAAGATACTACTATTAGCCTGTATATTAGCCTGAAAATAACACTGTACTCATAGATCTGGGAAAATTCTTTTCATTTTCACAAGTAGTGTATAATTTTTGGGGTGACCTATCTGTTAGCCCAGGCATGTAATAACTACTCAAGATACAGTGCAAAGATACCAGAACTTACAATTTTTAATTAAAATAAAAATATAGGGGAAAAAATAAAAGGAACAACAACAAGAAAAAGCTGCCCTGATCTATTTTAGTCACACTTTATAAACCTGTTTTTAGTGCAAGAATTTAATTATACATATTTTCATCATCTCTTATACTCTGACATATTAATTAAGGATGCTCTAATTCAATTCCTGTGGCACTATTGGCCTATCCTGTAAAAACATTTTCCTGTTTTTGTACAAATACAAAAATGAAGAGGAAGGTAAAGGCAGCACCTCAGTTTGCTGCCTACACACTGCCGTTCTTTCCTGTCATTGAAATATCAGGCTAATTATTTTATTAAAGTGATAGATTCCCCCATCTGTACAGTGCTCGGTGGCACTAACACTTAATAAAATACACATGGGAAAATAGCAGTCTCCTGAAGGTTCCTGGGCTGAAATGTGTGTCTGCCTCTGACGGCAGAGCCACAAAAACAAAGTGATGTGGCTCACACTTTTACTAGGGCTACACACAGCCTCTGTCCCCAATATCACAGAATGGTCAGGGTTAGAAGGCACCCTTGGAGACCACCTAGTCCAGCCTCCCTGCCAAAGTAAGGTCACCTACAGCAAGTTGCACAGGAACACGTCCAGGTGGGTTCTGAATATCTCCAGGGAAGGAGACTCCACAACCTCTCTGGGAAAAGTCAAGAAGTTTTTTCTCATATTCAGATGGAAATTCCTATGTTTCAGTTTGTGCCCATTGCCCCTTAACCTGTCCCTGGGCACCACTGAGAAGAGTCTGGCCCCATCTTCTTGACACCCACCCTTAAGGTGTTTATAAGCATTGATGAGATCCCCTCTCCGTCTTCTCCAGGCTGAACAGACCCAGTTCCCTCAGCCTTTTCTCAGAAGGGGGATGCTCCAGTCTCCTCATCATCTTCATTGCCCTTCACTGCACTCTTTC